>NC_135537.1:62215314-62501090 GCF_045843805.1 Urocitellus parryii
TTATAATTAAAATGCCTACCATACAGAACAAAGACAGAAATTTAAAAGTCTCAAGTGAAAGATATCAGGTCACATTTGATGGCAAGCCATTCAGAATTACTTATGATTTCTGAGCACAAATCTAAAATCCAGGAAGTCTTGGAGCACAAAATTATTGTCAACCAAGATTGCTATATGCAGCAAAGCTATCCTTCAGAATCAAAGAAATAAAAATTTTCCAAGATAAACAGAAGCTAAATGTGTTTATGACAACTTAGTTGGCACTACAGAATATGCTCAAAGAAATACTACACACAGAAGAACTCAAAAACAAACTCTAAGGCTCACAAACAGACAATCACAATTGAAAAATAGCTAAGCAAGTTATAAACAACCAAATCAATCACATGCAAGGAATTAATGCATATCCCTGTATAATAACATTGAATATAAATGTTTTCAACTCTCTAATTAAAAGAGATAGACTGGCAGAATGGATTTATAAACAAGGCACAATTATATGTTTTCAAGATACTAACAGGCAAAGACAGTGAGGGGCAGAAAGTAAAAGGGTGGAAATAGACATGCCATGAAAATAGAATCCCCAAACAAATAAGAGTAGCTACCTTCTTATCCAATTTCAAGAAGACTTGAAGCCAAAATTAATCAGAAGAGAAAAAGAAGGTCACTTCTTACTGGTAAAGGGATAAATCCCCAAAGAGAATATAACAATAGTAAATATTTGTGCCCAAATACTGATGCTCCTAATTACATAAAATAGACAGTATTTTAATTAAATCCCCAGATAGACTCTAGTACAATAACACTGGGTGATTTTAACACACCTCTCCCACCAGTAGATAGGTCATAAATTCAGTAAATACTCTTTGAACCTAAAAAGATATTAAAAATCAAATGGACTTAGCAAACATCTATAGAATATTTCACCCAACAACTTCCAATTACACTATCTTCTAAGCTGCTCATGGGAGCTTCTCTAAAATAAACCATATTTTAGGTCACAAAACAATTCTTAAAAAAACAAAAAATTATATATATGTATGTGTGTGTATGTATATACACACACACACATATATATATGTGTGTGTGTATATATATATATATATATAAATTATTTGTATTTTATCTGACATAATGGAATGAAATTAGAAAACAACACCAAGAAAGCAAATAGAATCTAAGTAAATAAATACAGAAGAAACAATACATCCTCCTTTTCTTTCAATCCTCCCTACTCCCATTCTCTCTCTTCTCCTCTTTTGATCTTTGTTTTACTCTTTTATTTATTTTTTGGTATTTTCTACATATATATGCAGATGAAATTCTTTTTGGTACATTTATATATTAAATAGTAACATTTTTAATGATGAATGATTCATAGAAGAAATAAGGCAATACATTAAAAGGTTTTTAAAATTTTTTATTTATTTTTTTAGTCATACATGACAGTAGAATGCATTTTGATATATAATACATACATGGAATGTACATACATCAATCATATTGTCTATTCTATTCTGCTGCCGTTCCTATCCTCCCTACTCCTCCCCTCCTCTCCCATCCTTTCTCTCTATCCAATCTAATGTGACACACTTTTTTTTCTTTTTCTCATTGCAACATCATACATGTATTCTGTATAACAATGAGGTTCTCCTTCCATCTTCTGTGCAACTCCCCTTCTCCCTCTTTTCCCCTCCCACCTCTCTTCCCTATTTAGTGGTAGTCTTCTTCTCATGCTCTTCCTCCCTATCCCATTTTGAGTCACCCCCTTATATCAGAGAAGACATTCAGCATTTGTTTTTTAGGGATTGGCTAACTTCACTTAGCATGATAGTGATACAACATACCAGAACCACAGGGACACTATGAACACAGTATATTAAGAGGAATGTTTATAGCTATGAGTGCCTACATAAGAAAATCCCAAATACACAACATAATAATGCATCTTAAGTTCCTGAAAAACAAAAATAGATCAATTCCAAAACCTATAGAAGGAATGAAAAGATTAAGAGTCAAAATAATGACAGAGAATTTTTAAAAGTCAACACAAAATAACAGTGAAACAGAGGAAAAAAAGCAGGAATCACCACAGATATCACAGTAATCCAGAGGATAATTAAGGACTATTTTGAAAATTTACATCTCAATAAATTGGGAAGCCTAAAATACATGGATACATTACCAGACACATATGAACTGCCAAAACTGAATAAACAGGATATACAAAATCTAAACAGATTAATATCTAGCAATGAGATAGAAGCAGTAATGCAAAGCCTCCTAACAACAACAACAACAAAGCTCAGGATGAGATGGATTCTACCAGACTGAAAAAAGAACTAATGCCTGTGCTCCTTAAATTATTTAATGAAATAAAAAAGAGGGAACACTTCCAACTTTATTCTATGAAGTCAGTATCACCCTCATATCAAAACCAGAAAAGGCTATATCAAAGAAGAGAACTACAGACCAATATCCCTGATAAACTTAGATGCAAAAATCCTTAATAAAATATTAGAAAATTGTATTCAGTAACATAATAAGAATATTGTAAATCATAACTAAGTTGGTTTTATCCCACGGGTTTTTTATATATGCAAAACAATAAATGTAATTCACCACATAAAAACCATTAAGGATAAAAATCACATATTTATCTTGATAGATGTAAGGAAGGAAAGCATTTGACAAAGTTCAGCATACATCATGATAAAAACACTAAAGAAACTAAGGATAGAAGGAATCTGCCTCAACATCACATAGTTTATATATGACAAACTCAAAGCCAACATTATAGTGAATAGGGAAAAACTGAAAGCTAGTCTTTGAAAACCCAGAATAAGACAAAGATATTCACTCTCAACACTCATATTCAATGCAGCACTAGAAATTTTAGCCAATGCAATCTGGGAAGAGACAGAAACAAAGGGGATAAAAATAGAAAAAGGAGAAGTCTAATTATCACTGTTGGCAGATTATTTTCTCCTATACTTAGAAGATCTAAAAAACTCTTAAGACTGTTACAACTAATAAACAAATTCAGCAAAGTAACAGGTAACAAAATCAACCTAAGAATTGTAATGCATTCCTCTGTCATTTATTTTTTTAATCAATTTTAAAAAAACGTCAGGAGCTTTCCTATAAACCAATAGTGATCAATAATGAATCTGATGAGGAAGAAATCAGGAAAATAATCCTATTTACAATAGCCTCAAAAATACATAAAAACAAATCTAACCAAGAATATGAAAGATTTCTACAATGGAGAAAGAAATTAAAGAAAACACAAGAAGATAAAAGACCCTTTCTTGTTCATGGAGAGGCAGACTCAACATTGTTAAAATGGCCATACTACCAAAAGCTATATATAGATTCAATGCAATCTCCATCAAAATGCCAGAAAGCATTCTTTACAGATCCAGAAAAAAAAAGTACTAAAATTTATTTAGAGGAATAAAAGACACAGGTAACAAAACCAATTCTAAGCCTAAAAATCAATGCTGGAGACATCACAATATCTGACTTTAACTTGTAGTACAGAGCTATAGTAACAAAAACCACATGGTACTGATATAAAAACGGACGTGTAGACCAATGGTACAGAATAGAAGACAGAGACAAACCCACACATCTTTAGTCATCTGATCCTTGACAAAGTTACCGAAAACATACATTGGAGAAAAGACATTTTTAACAAAAGGTACAGTGAAAACTGGTTTTCCATATATAGAAGACTGAAACTAGATCCTTGTCTTTCACCCTTCACAAAAGTCAATTCATAAGGGGTCAAAGATCTAGGAATTAGATCAGAAACTATGCAACTCCTAGAAGACAACATGGGGTCTACACTCCAACATAGAAGTGCAGGCAGCAACTCCTCCTAAAGCTCAGGAAATAATACCAAGAATTAACAAACAGAATGGCATCAAATTAAAATGCTTTTGTTTAGCAAAGGAAAAAATTAAAATTGTGAAGAAAGAACCTACAGAATGGGAGAAAAATCTTTACTAGCTACTCTTCTGACAGAGGATTAATATCCAGAGTATATGAAGAACTCAAAAAACTTACCACTAAAAAACAAAAAAAATGCCAATAACCCATTTAATAAATGGGCAAATGAAATAAACAGACACTTCCCCAAAGAAGAAATACTAATGACCCACAAAATATGAAAAAATGTTTAGCATCTTTAGCAATTAGAAAAAAGCAATTTAAAACTACACTGAGATTTCATCTCCTGTTAGAATGGCAGTTATCAAGAATGCAAACAATGATAAATGCTGGAGAGGATGTAGAGGAGAAAAACACAATTACACTGTTGGTGGGATTTCAAATTAGTGTAACCACTATGGTAGTTCCTGAAAACACTACAAATGGAACAGATATATGATGCAGCTATACCAGTCCTCAGTGTTTATAGTAAAGAATTAAAGTCATCACATTTTAGTGACACATGCATGCCCATCTTAATAGCAGCACAATTTACAATAGCCCTAACTACGCCATCAGCCTAGATATCTGTCAATGCATAAACAGATAAAGAAAATGTGGTTTATATACACAATGAAGTTCTATTCAGGCATAAAGAAGAATGAAATCATGCCATTTGAAGGAAAATGGATGGAATTAAAAACATCCTGTGTTAAGCAAAATAAGCCAAACTCAGAAAGGCAATAGTCATGCATTTTCTCTCATGTGTGGAAGCTAGAGAAGAAAGACGGGGAAGAAAGTATAAAGAAAGACTTTAGTTAATGAAATATACAATATTTATTCATCAGTTGTAACAAATTACCATACTCATGAAAAATGTTGATATTTATAGAAATGGTGTGTAGGTAGGTGGAGAGAGGTCCCGTATGGAAATACTGCTTTTTGTACATTTTATTTGTAAACTTTAAATTTTCCTGAAAATAAATCTAATAAAAATAAAGTATATGTGTATGGGGGAAATCTCATGAAAATTAAAGGGAGAGCAGCAGAGTATAGGAAAGGGACCAGAGGTATGGGGGAGGGGAGGAAAACAGAAAATACTGAGAATGATATCTTCCAAATTATGTTGTTATATTGTATGCATGTCTAAATATGTAACAATGAATCCCACCATTACATACAACTATAACGCTCTTATAAAATACGCAAAGAATAAAAGAATGTATCCACTGCATACCTATTAGGACAGCCAAAATCCAAAACACGTACATTGCCAAATTTTGGCGAGAATGTGGAATAACAGGAACACTTATTCATTCCTGGTGGGAATACAAATGGTGCAGCCACATTGGAAGGCAATTTGGCAGTCTCTTGAGAAGTTAAACATAGTCTTAGCATATGATTCAGCAATTGCATTCCTAGGTATTTACCCAAATGTGTTGAAAATTTATGTCCACACAAAGACCTACACATGAATATTTATAGAAGTTTTATTCATAGTTGCCAGAATGTGGAAGCAATCAAGATGTCCTTCAATAGGTGATCAGATAAACAAACTATGGTACATCCACAAAAGGCACATTATTCAGTGCTAAAAGAAACGAGCTATCAAACCACAAAAGACATGGAGGAACGTTAAATACACATTACTAAGTGCAAGCAGCCAATCTGCAAAGGTGATATGCCCTATGATTTTAACAAAATAATATTTTGAAAATGGCAGAACTCTAGAGACAGTGAAAGCTTCAGTGGTTGCCAAGGTTTTTAGGGGAGGAAGAGAGGAATGAATAGGTGGCACTCAGGGGATGTTTTAAAGGGCAGTTAAATTGTTCTACATAACACTGTGAAGGTTATTATCCATTTGTTAAAACCCATAGACATTATCCATTTGTTAAAACCCATAGAACTGTACAAAGCAAAGAATGGGCCCTAATGCAATCCAGAGACTTCAGCTAATGATAACATAGAATATTTATTCATCAATTGTAACAAATTACCATACTCATGAAAAATATTGATATTTGTAGGAATTGTGTGTAGGTAGGTGGAGAGAGGTCCCATAGAGGAATACTGCTTTTTGCACATTTTATTTGTAAACTTAAAATTTCCCCGAAAATAAATGTAATAAAAATAACAACAAAAACTGAAATAATTTTTAATTTTTTTTGATTCTAGGATTAGTACTTCTCTATTTCTCCAAAGCAGTCAATTTTGTTTTCATTTGCATAGTACATTCTGACTTATTTTTAAGCTGTAAACTTGTGTACACAGAAACATATGTTTTTAGTGTGGCTAAATACTTTTTATGTATCATGTACTCTAGGCTCTAACAACTTTAATTTTAATCACTTGTAGTTTCACATATGCAGTGCACAACTGTGACAATATGGCTTAAGTAGATAAAATATTTATAAAGAATATGCAAGCAGAAAATATCAAGCAACTGCAGCTGACTTCACCTTTTAGCTTATTATCAAGTTAAGAATTGTCCTAACATTGATGCAAAGTGATATGTAATCATGAATGATTGATTGGCAATCATTAGTGTGGAAAGGAAATCATCCCAACCAAAATGGAGTGTGAAGAGGAAAGTAATAGTTTGCTTTGCTTTTGGTATACAATGTTTGACCCTCAAGATGCTCATAAAAATCATTATTCCACTTGCCATGAATTAGTGGTAGAATCATTATTCACTACTAACAGCTTATATGTAAGTACCTGATAAACATGGGGCATTGACAGAGGGTTCAGCAGGTACAAATCATTTAATCTCCACAAGAGCTGTATGTGATAGGTACTTTTGTTATTTCCATTTCACAGATGACAAAACTGAGTCACAGGAGCTAAGTAAGCTTGCCCAAACTTTCACAGTTAAATGAAGGGCTGAACATGGATTTGAACTTGGTCAGATGGACTCTGGCATACATGTTCTTCAAACAATAGAGAGTTTGAGACTAGATAGTAAAATTTATTTAAAACATGCCTAGTACATTTTGTCTTTTCACTTTGGACATTCAATATTCAAAGCACTTGGTTTTGTGTTTCTGTATAACTCTGCGCACAAGCCTCATGTGAGAAAAGTTCCTTTTTGAGACCCTTTACCATATTTCTGGGAAGAAAAATGATATCAAAAGATTTCTGAGAAAAGCCAGCAAGATTGCCAAGTAGCTAGACAAACATGAGGAATCCGTGATTATTAAAAAAAAATGCAAAACAATCTATTTTTTTGCTCAAAGCTACCAGTTTTGGTTAACGCTTTTAAAAACAATGCATGGTGAATTTTAGTTTTTCAGGTTCATTCTTTGCAAACTGCTATATATTCTAAAGTTTTTCCAGATTGCTAGTTATATATCAAACAAACATATCTGGCAGAGACCTTTTCATAAGACTGAAGAGATTGAAATTCTTTTTTATGATAAATTGAAAGAAACTGAAAAACAACTGGGAACAAATACCACAACTTTTTTATTGTCTAAAGTTCGCAGAATTCTAAATGTAATCTTCTCACCACTCTTGCAGCATACAAAACATAACTGAAACATGAGGGAGGTGGCCATTATGAAAAAGAATTAAAGAGCCTGTGAAAATGAAGGAACCGCACAGTCTTTGTGCAATTATTTTCATCTTTCTTGTCTTGCAATTGTAATGAGGTAAAGTTATATATATATATAACTTTATATATATATATATATATATACATATATATATAAAGTTTTATATATATAAACTCCCTGAAATTTACTTGAATTGAGTTACAAAAACTTTAAATGGCAAAAGAAATACACAGTTGCAAAGACATCAAGCTATTTTACAAAAGATGACCATTATCATAAATTTGAAAACTCATGATCACACACTATTAAGAAAAAATTCAGAATGAAAGACCACAGGAATGTTTCTCCTCTTTTGAGGGTGAAGGGATGAGAACACTTTGAATATTAAAGAGGTGTTTAGAATACTAAGTGAGGAGATTGAGATTAAAGCAAGATAGTGGGTGAAGAATAGACAACCTAGTCTAAGACTATTTTTCACCTAACATAATAGAACCATTCCAGTCTTGTCTTTACTGTCCTTTTTATTAATTTAATTATTCTTGATAGTCCTAGTATAAAAGACTATGTTAATACACTTAATATAATGAGTGTGCTTATGTTTTAGATATTAAGTGTCCCTAAAAGCTCATATGTAAGATAGTGCAAAAAAGTTTAGAGGTGAAATGATTGGATTATAAGACCCTTAATCTTATCAGTGCATTAATTCAACAATAGGGATTTAAATGGGTAGTAATTGCCCCCAAGTAGGTATAGCTGGAGGAGGTGGGTCATATTGGTATATATTTTGTCTGTGGTGAGGGGAGTCTTTCTCTTTGTGTTTCCTGGTGCCATGTCCCGAGCTGCTTTCCTCCACCACACTTTTCTTCCATGATGTTCTGTCACATCTTGGACCCAGAGCAATGGAGCCAGTCGTGTGTGAACTGAGACCTCTGAAACTGTGAGCCCCCAAATAAACTTTTCTTCCTCCAAAATTGTTCTTATTAGGTCTTCTGGTCACAGCAGTGAAAAACTGACGGAAATAGACTCTCATAATGAATGTTATATAAAATTATCTGGGGGAGAAAGAGAAAAGTTGCTTTGAGCATGATAACATATAGAAAGGCGAAAGCTTATTATTCAGCTCCTAAATTGATGTTGAGAACAGTGAGAATATTTCTTTTACACTTTACACAGGAACAGACTAGGATTCTAAAAACATAAGGAATTTGACCCACATGAGTCATTAGGATTGAAACTGAGTCTACTATGGGTAGTAAATTTAGACCGATTTCAAGAGGTATATCCTAAAAACAAATTGGAAGACAAAAACAAGATTAAAACCTGCATAAAATAAGTAAAATAATTCCAAAAGTATAATACTGCTTGTACTGTTAGAATTTCACAAATATACTGAAAAATTACATTCCCTAGAAGCTCTCCATTGCTAATAAAGTTACATGGAATTAGACATAATATGCATTTGTTTAAATACACACATATATTCTCACTGGACTCATGAATAAAATTTAAGAAATAGATGCAAACAATGAAATTCTGGACTATAATTGGAAGAGGGTTAAACAAAATTAGCAGGTCACATATGCAAAGCTTATACTGTATTTGTTTAATATTGACATTCTGTGGCTTCAAAATGCTTTTCCATTTTATTTGCCAAAAATTAAAAACTGGGAAACCTGTGATTTGGTTTGATATTTTCCTATAAACTGAATTTTAGTTAAAACAATTTGTAATGGTTTAATCAGTGCATTACAATTATATGTAGTAGTGGGGTCCACTGTACATATTAATATATGGACATAACTTAATTTCCTCTAATGTATTTCCCGTTACTTCCATTCATTCTCTTTCCCCTGCTTCCTCTCTGTTTTCCCTTCCTTTACTCTTCTGGTCGGTCTTCCTTCTATTTATTTACACATATGTTTTCCACTGGTGCATTAAAACAAATTATGCTATATGCATGTATGAATGTATTGCACTGAATGCCACTTTGGTATTGTCAAGATTTAGTGCCGGCAACTGCCCCTGCTCTCTTTCCCTGGAGCACCGGAGTTGCAGGAAAGATTTCTGAGTGGATACTGAACCTACCACAGCTTACTAAATACAGGTCTAAGTTCTTCTTAGTGGCCACTGGTTTAGTTCAAGAGATTCCAGTACCTCCAGCTTTTCACAACCTGAAGTTTTGAACATCCTCGTGGCATACTGAAATATCAAAGTTTGTAGTCGGTCATTGCCATTTGAATGCTGACCGTGCCTCTATGCAGAGCATTTGAGCATCACTGGTTCTTCTGGTGGAATGATTGTCCAAGCGGAAGATGTCAAGAGAAAGCAGAGCTCAGCCTGGTAGAGATAGCTCACGTCCGCTTTCATTACTTTTTATTTCCAATTTTAAGCTACTTTTCAAATCTTTCTTCAGGGAAGACTAAATAGAGTCAGGTTTGTGCTCCACCAAGCAACCATGTTCATTATACTGTGAAAAGAACTAAAAACACTAATTCAGATACTATGCAAGGCAAATGTCATCTGAATGAGCCAAAGTGGTACAAGGATGCAGGTTGTCTTGTGAGATGAGCAAGGATAAATAAATAAGACACCTCTCTCTTGTTTCTTTATTTTGTTTTAGTTATCAAAATTATTAAATCATATATATGCCCTAGACTTCTAATATCCTTTCACCTGGCTGAAACACTGCAGTAATAGATTGCACATTTTTACCTATTTTGACATGAGTTTTCTGCACGCTCTCAGGGAGACAATGCAGTATGAAAATTCATCCAGTATGACAAGGTGTCCTATGAAATGATTATTGAAACAACTCTCTGACTGCTGATAATGTTCACATTCTACCCCATGTTTAAAGAAAAAAGAGAGGGGGGAAGGAAAGTACTAGAGATTTTTGCTATGATTTTAGAGCCCCTGGCAATTTGGAATACCTAAGTTGACTGTCACTTTTACTTTTTTTTTTCCTCTTCCAAAATGTATTCTCACTGGGTTCTGTTGTGACATGTGCAATATCACCTTAATCTCTACATCACCACTTCTAGCATGAAAACTTTGCTCTTCAAAGAGAAATAACTACATTGTTATTGGAAACAAAATTACATTAGCTCAGAATACTGAGCCTCATGAGCCTGCCCTGGTTTATCAACTATAGAGAAAAATCAGATACTGGTCATTCTGATTTGGAATAAGATTGTTTTGGTAGAGAAAGAAGATTTCAAGATAGGCCAGTGGAAAAACGTGCTTCTTCTTAATAATTCCTTTGTTTTGTAGAACAACTTCTACTATGAAAAATATAAAACATTATTACTTTGTGTATCTTAATGTAATATTGTGATGAGTTGAAATGCATTTATTGTTTTATCATAAAGATTAGAAGGTACACAGACATCAAAATATGGTCATGGGGTGGTGTCATCCTCTCTTTGTGCTCTAATGCCTCCATACAATGTATGTTCTATAATATATTTTTATTAAATCTTTTTTTTCATTTGCAATATTGGGTATCAAACCCAGGGCCTCATGTATACTGAACCATATTTTCCATACCCCTATTATATCTTTACTCAGTGACTGCAAATATTTCCCTTCTCACTATTTTGCACATGTGGATTCATCTCCTCAGGGATCCTTTTCTGATTTTTCCAGAGTTTACATGTAGCAAATTCCTTTTCAACAGTTTATCTACATAGTCTGCCCTAAATCCAGTCCCTATTGTGATTCTCTCTGTATTGCCTCTACCACCTACAAGTTTCTATGGTGGCACTTGTTTTTATCTGTGTGTTCCTGAACATATGTGAGGTCCTACAGTGCACAGGGTGTCACATTGTTTTTTGAGTGCCTGATGCTGGGGATACAATGCAAGGAGGTATTTTTGCACCTCTTGATTAGTTCCAAGACCACTGGGGTTCAATAAAGGTTCCATATTTGGCCAGGAACCACAGGATAGGCCGAGAAATCCTCTGAGGCTGTAGTTATTTGTGATGATATATAACATGATAAGAAATGGAAAAAAATTTTTCTGAGGTTGAAGAACAGGAAACTTTCTATCTCCTGTGTTCTGCTTCCCTCAGTAGAAAGAGAAAACTGCTCATGGCTTCACATGTGGCAATTAACAAAAATCACCAGGGATTTCTGAGTAAGTGGATTCTGCAAATAGACTAAATACCACAGTTAATAGTCCACGAAGGCAGGTGTGTCTGCAAAGTCTGGGATAGCTTCCTCTCATCTTGGATTCCCTGTGGTATGAAACAATTGTTCTCTAAAACCACTAATTCCCCCAAATTTGTCAAAATAAATTGTTTTCTAGGTTTAAAAATAAAAAGCTGACAATGTTCTCCATATTCTGATAGCAAATCTATGCCACATGAAATAACTTATTAATGTATCACATTAACACTTCATAATATATTCATGCTTGCAAGTGGGATGTTTAATTGTATCAATGCCTGTCTATGCAACCTCTGTTTATACTAAGACTAAAATGAGAACTGTGATCACAAACAATGAGCTCATGCAGTACTATTTTTTTTAAAAAAAGATACAACACTTTTTAAAACCTTTGTTTTATTTATTCATTTTTATGTGGTGTCAAGGATCGAACTCAGTGCCTTGCATATGCAAGGCAAGCGCTCTACCACTGAGCCACAACCATAGCCCCTTTGCAGTACTATTAATATAGCCATTTTGATTATTATATTATTTATTGAGCTCTGGGGATGTTGAGAAAGGTTAAAGTGTGATATTATGCAGAAACAGGAAAAATCAGCTAGTATTCTAATCTCTTCCTTCTACACTATTGAAGCCCCCAGAATTAAACTATTTTGATAATATATTGAGGGAAAAGAATAACTCTGTGACAAACTCAGGGTGGTGATAGGGGAAGAAATGGTAATTATCTTCCTCCCTGCTCCACTCCCCACTCTATCCAGTCTCTATTTTTAATTTTTCTGTCAAGGCCAGATGTAAGTTTTAAGTTCTATAGGATATATATTCTATGAAAAATATGTATATATCATACACATAGGAAAGATCCTACCATTAAGCTACATACCCAGTACATGTAGGGTGTTAAATTTTGCAGTCTGGGGATCTACTCTTGTTTGCATCTGGAATGATCTCCCATCGGTCCATATACTGAAGGCTTGGTCCCTAGAAGAGTGCTACTGGAAGGTGGTGACACCAGGAGGTGGGGTCAATGGGACAAAGTTAGGGAGGATGTCACCAGGGGCATGCCTTTGAAGGTGAGAGAGATCCCAGCCTCTTCTGATCTCTCTTTGCTTCCTGGTGGCTGTGAGGAGTAAGTAGGTTGCTTCTTCACACATCTCAGCCATGATGTGCTGCCTCACCAAAGACAAAAGGCAACCAACCAGCCACAGCAACGATATTAAGCTAATAGCAAAATGATTACATAACATTGTCAAAGTTAATTTATAGGTTAAATACCTATAAACCTCTAAAACTGTTAGACAAAAATAAACCTTTCCACTTATTGATTACCTCAGGCAGTTTCTTGTAATTATGAAACACTTTCTTAAAGGATTCCCTTTAAGAAAGCAGATATGACATTAATCTGGAAGGGTTTCCATAGCAAAGTATCCTAGTCTCAGTGGCTTACATATCAGATATTGATTTCCTCACTCTTCTGAAGGCTTGAAGGCTGAGACCAAAGTGTCTATTGGCTTCTGGTGAGGTTTCTCTTCCTGGATTTTACACATCATCTTCTCTCTGGTCATTCCTCTGCGCACATGCAGACGAGAAATCAATGTGAACTCTCTTCTGTCTCTTCCTCTTCTTATATGGACATTAGTCCTAGTGGATCTGAACATAATCACCCTATGACCTCATTCCCCTTTAGTTACCTCCCTAAAAATTCTGTCTCCAAATGCCTCATTGGAAGATAGAACTTGAACATATGATGTTTTGGGGGTTGGGACACAATTCAGCTCACTATAAATATAAATTATTGAACACAAGAGTAAGTACTAAAACAGATACTTATTTTAAATGAGAAAATAAATCACAATGGGTTGCTGGAAATTTGGAAATTCAATGCCTTTCTTCCAAAAAGCTTCCAATTCAATTTACCAGGAGCACCTATTGAGAAATGCTGCCTGAATGCAGTCTACCTTCCCACCTAGAAACTCTGAAACAATAGTAGCCAGAGGGAGTCCCCAAATTCAAACTTCAAACTGTGAACTTTTTGGTAAATTCCTTTCTGCCTGCTAAAGATGAACTAGTCTCTAATTTCATTTTGGAGGCAAACAGTGGAAGGAAAAAAAAACTTACGGGAAAAGAGTCAGGAAAAGTGAGATTAGAGGTTTTTATCTGTTTCTTAGCTATGGCAGCCATGCACTACATAAGGTTTGGGTCAACGTGGACCACACATTCAATGGCATTGCCATAAGATAATAATGGAGGTAAAACATCCTATCACCTAGTGATGTTCTATCTGTCACAGTGTCATAGCACAGCACATTGGGGATGCTGGTGCCAATAAACCTACCGTGCTGTCAGTTATTTAAAAGTATCGCACAGCACAATTTTGTACAGTACATGATAGTGAGGAAGAACAACTAAGCTACTTGTCTATGTATGTTTTCTATACATTTTATAATTAGTCTAAAGTGTCCTCTTCTACATATAAAAAGTTCATTGTAAAATAGCATGCTGTGTTATGCAGACAGCAGCCTTATACAGCTGGAGTTGATTGCATCTCTTGATTGCATCATTTCTCTCATGCTTGATTTCATCTCATGTGTCTTTGTTTGTTATGGTCCGAGGTGCAATAGGCTAGAGATGCATGTTGTTATAGTGTGAATCTGAAACATCTCTCAAAGCTCATGTGTTGAAAACATGGTCCCCAAAGCCACAAGTTTCAGGGGTGGGACGTTTAGGCAATTAGATTGTAAGGGCTTTGACCTCATCAGTGGATTAATCCAGTTGATAGCAGAATGGACTACCAGGAGGTGGGATCTAGTTGGGGTGTGTCCTGGCAGGGTTTATCTTCTCTCTGGTTTCCTTCTCTCTCTCTTTCTCTCCCTCCGCCCCCTCTCTCTTTTTCTCTGCCCTTCTCCCTCTTCCTCTCTCTCCTTCACTGTTACCATGAGTTGAGTAGCTTTCCTCTGCCATACCCTTCTGCTATGAAGTACTACCTAACTTTGGGTCTAGAGAAATGGAGTCAGCTGACAATGGAATGAGAACTCCAAAACCTTGAGCCCAAATAATCTTTTCCTCCTCAAAGGTGATCTTGTAAGATGTTTTGGACAGAATGATTAAAAAAAAAAAAAGTTGAACATAATCTAGGTGTGTGCAAGGCTAAGCCATCTGAATTGGCAAAAGTTCACTTTTCCATTTTCCCAGTGACGCACTTCTCAGAATGTGTCCCTGTTGTTAGGTGGCTCATGACTGAACTATTTTCTCTAGTTTCTTCTGCCTCCTTGCATGTTCTGACTCTGACCCTCGGGAGCATCTAAAAAGGGTCAACAGCTGCTATTTTCATGTTCTCACTAATAGAGAGATTGGGGCTTAGTTTAGTTGGTACAGGATTAGAGTTTTATTTTTATTCAGTTTTATGTGTGACCAAAGATTCGCATTTAGTGCCAGAATTCTTCAAAGCAGCTAGAGTTTTTTTTTTTCCATAATTCAAGACACTTCTCATTAGAAACATGTAAAACTGGGACACCACCGAAAAAGTTGGCCTAGAGGCAGATTTTTATTAGAGTCCCAGTAATGAATGACTCTACCATGCTAGATAATTCACACACTTTACTTTTTCCTACAATTACTTTAGATCTTTTTTGTCTCTCTTACCAAATCCTGTGTAAGGGAGCTAGTAAAGTATTTCACATAATTTTTGTTGAATTTATTTTTTTCACTAAATTTATGAGATGACTGAAATTATCAAACTGTTAAGTGATTTCACAGTCCAACTCTAATATTTGTTTTAATTCAATATAGGTTATTTTGGGTATTATTAGAGACCCAGTTCCACCTGGGCTGAGGTGAAATGAAGGTACATTGGTTTCTGTAATCTAAGGCAGTATTGAAGGGTCTTCTGGCATTTCCTTTACCCTTTAGAGAGAGACAGAGCTAAACACTAGGACACAGACTTTGCCAACACTCAAGAGACTCTGTGCCTCTTCTTTTTAATGATCTATGATTTAAAAAAAAATCATTCAAATATTAAGTCTTGTGACTTCAGGAGAGGGGGGTACTAAAGAATTGTATATTTCAAAAAGTAACACTAGTAAAAAAAATGTAGCCTAATATAAAACTTGTGCCTGCTTGTGGACCAATTGTTTATGATGTTCTTGGATGTTCTTAAAAATATTATGGCACACAAATATTATGAGAAAATGGTATTTAACATCAGATATACCAAAAAATTGAAGTTTTAGCCAAGAAAATTTTGAACCTTAATATAAAACCTTTGGGGTTTCCCTGACCTCTAAACAAAGTAAAATATCTCCTTTTCTAGCACTTTAGAAAATATGAACTATCTAGTTTTTAAAGACCTAATTACTTGAGAGATAAGGAAATAACTGTTGAGAAGTAAGTTCATCTACTAATATCTTCAGGTTGCATTCAATCAGTTGAACGTAACCTGAAGATATTAACAGATGTTTGGTTGGTGAAAAGGAATTATTTTAGCCACAAGGTGTGATTCCATCAGCAGATAAATGCTTGTAGATTTATAGAAAGGTTCATGCCTATAAGACATAGATTAGGGTCTCTGAATATCACAAATAGTAAAAGTCATTATGATAGCTATATGCCTTACAAGAGACAGACTAAAACCTCAAAGAGACCACAGAATGTTAGTTAATTCACACCTGGATGGCAAAAAACATTTAGACAATTTCAAGTCTAGTTCCTAGGAAATAGCAATCTCTGAATTGACAATGTTGCCAGGTATACTTTTTAGAAACTTTTAGACAGATATTAGAATAAAAGAAATATAAACTTCAATAGAATGTGGTTCCCAGATTTCATTTTTTTTCCTAATTTACCTCATGTTAATTTAATTGTGCTCACAAATAGTTTCTAAATATCAGAGATAACACTTTGGAGTTTTTATTCAAAATTTAAGGCTGCTTTTTTTTCTTCAAAATTTAAGGCTCTTATATAGTCATATTTTGTATTCTCCATGGATGATTGAATTTATTTTCCATATGTTTAGGTTTGTGTTTTACTTGTGCTTTAATATTAACTTTTAGTTTTAGAATATTTTTCTCAGAAATGTCTATCATAAATTTTGCTTTTGTGTATTTATCAGGAGGAAGCATACTGTCATGGTTTCCAAATACAGTTTCGTTTTTTCTTAAAATCTACGAGAACTAAATTTTATCCTTTTTTAGCACAGATTCACTGTTCTGCACTGTCAATCATGTTGCTTCTGTCTTCTAGTATATCAATTTTTCTAGTTCACATATTATTTTTTTATGTCTTCCATCTCCTTTTTCAATCTTTCCTGTGATTTTTCTTTGACCATGTAACAATATTTCAAAATTATATGTTTTCCTATATGTAAATGATCAAAAATTATTTATAGATTTCTTTATAGATTGTGTAATCAATTATTTTAAAGGTATGCCTTTTTAAGTCTTCTGGATATTGTTTTGTGTCCCCCTTTTTTTTTACCATAACTATTTGTAGATGTCAAACTGTCTTTTCTTCTCTGCTCATCCTCAAACAAGGTAAAATTAGAAAAGTTAAGATTGTGATTGGCTTGATCCATCCACCATTGCCTTCTTGATGGCACATCTATATAGCTAGATGTCAGGTTTATTTGCATCATTCTGGGGTAAAAGTTGACCTAGCACTCTATCTTAGCTCTAGTGGGTCAACATTTCTTCTAGTCCCAGTTCATTTGGATCATGAAATGCTTTACTCACCAAATACTAGTCCCAAGTCTCTTATTCCCACCAATGATTATTTCTTATAGAACAACACACTGATAATAACCTGGTCTTCATATTTTCTGTTCAGTTATTTTATGCAATTAGCAGTCACTTCATAGATACAGGAAAATGGCAGGTGGGGGTGAAGATGTAGAAAAGTCAAGAAAGTACTTGTTTCCCATTCTATGCTTGAGAAGAACAGAGGCTTGCTACTCAATTTTCTAACAATGGAATGGTACAATACTTAATTAGGGAAAGAAAAGTATAGAAATTATGAAGGATTACTTTGTTTTCCAGTTTCTGAGATATGATATAACAACTGACAGTTTTCCTTTCTCATTCTACTTTTGTGTGTGTGTGTGTGTGTGTGTGTGTAATAATTAACATCATCTCTAGATTCTAGATTTATGTCCCGTGGTAATCTAATTTTCTAGAATATTGTAGCTTCTTCTCTTTCTTGGAAATTTTAGGGAGTAAAAAAAATTAAATAAGACTGGGGTAGGGGAACCCTGTTCATGAGAAGCTATTCTGAGCTACAAATTCTTACTACTGGGGAAATAAAAAAATGTGTGGGGCAAAAAGAACATTGAATTAAATATTTAAATTCTGAATTCCTCAATTAACTAATGGCACATGGCATCTTAGTTCACCCATCTGAAAAATAAGAAAGTTAGAGTTTCTAAGTTATTCCATGAATGTGTAATATGTCAAAATACACTCTTCTGTCATGTATACCTATAAAGAACAACAACAACAAAAAATAATATAAGTTAGAGTTCAGGATCTCCAAATAGCACTAAGATTTAATATAAACAATTTTTAAGCTTTTTTATGGATCATGTATTGTAGAATAACATTTTACAGCCATAGACAACACTGAAAACAAAGAGAAGATATGAAATATATGAAACTTACATATTCCCATTCATGTTTAGTGAGACCACTTCAAACAGCAAACTTAATAGGCAGTTTACCATTTTATTCCATTCAGGCAAAGGAATTGACCTAGTACCAGCCATTTAAACCATTTTTTAGGTCTCTAGGGCACCTTTCTTAGGGATATAAAATACATATTAGAATATATGTATAAAATATTATCTAATATATTAGAATATATATAATATTCTGTGCTTCTAAAAGAATATATTTTTAATTTTCTTAATTTATTCGTTTGTTTTTGAGACACATACTGCATAGAACATGGTTTTCTTGAGATCCTCACATCCTTTGATGGAATATGCCATCCATTCTGGTAACCTCTAATATATAACAGTACAAATGATGTCTTGTTCTGTCTTTGGAATTGAAAGAACCAAATATCAATGTAATGCTGTAGATAGAATATTTTCTTGTCACTTTCAATGGAAACTATCACAGTGTTTTTTTTAATTATTATACATTTGAAATTTTGTACAATTTGTATTTATAATAGGCTCTGTTAAAGGCAGAAATATATTTTTGTAAATAAAATTTGCTAATCAGAAAGAATATGAACATTTAAACATATTCAGCTCTGAGTTTATTTTCCATCTCACACACAATTACAGTATTTTCCTCTGGCTTGGATCAAGGCTGAGAGCAAGCTTTCATCAAAAGTGTTTGAAGTCTTTCTGAAAGTTGATGGCACTAGGTTTTTCTGTTATGATTTTTGGAGAGCAATTATCACTTCAAATCTGAAGTGTTTTTATTATAAATAATCTTCTAACAAGTTCAGGTATTTTTTTATTTTAAGTGGTTTTTTCTTCAGGTGAGTTAATATTTTTTCCTATGTTCTTCCAATTTCAATCAAGTTCAAACTTTGTATTTACCTAATAATCATAGAATATATTTATTTTAATTCAAAGAAAGTCAGGGAGAGGGACGCATTTTCTGTTCCTATGTTGGTAACAATTAGGCAAATTTTGAAACCAAAGAGATGCAAGCCATTAATGGTACACATCAAGCTTGTGTTTAGTTAGCAAAATTAGCCAAAATGTTTAAGCTAAAATCTCTAACATCAGCCTGGTTTACAAGGTCCAATACCAAAAATAAAACTTTCCAAAGGACCACATTTATTTATTCCAGACAGTGTTTGTAAAGTTTCCATAATAAGAAGGCATCTCACAGTATTTGTTCAGCCTAGTGTGCACAGTTCAGCACAAAGTTCTTTTATTCTAAATGAGGTCTCAGTTATAGTATCATGTATCTGAATATAACTTAAGGAGAAGAAAAAGGGTCACTGGGAGTTTTTGAAAATGAGACTGATAACATGATTATGTACCATATCATATTCAAGAAGCATGCATCTCCCATTCCATACCCCAAAGTCATCATCAGTCAGGTCAATAGAAAATTGACAAAACAAACAAATGGCAAGTTTTAAAGTCATTGTGCAAAGTCAACCCAAGTTACCTGAACTGTGGAATTCACAAGGTTGGATATACTCTTTCAGATATTCAAACTGATTTTTCTTTACAGTTCAAAGTCCTTGTGTTTAAACACTGGAGGAGAGCACAAGGTTTCTTGGAATTATAAATGGTAGGTGAAACAGCTAGAGATCACATTTTTATCAGATCCCCTTTCTGATTTTACTATCCAACTCTCATACTGGATATTACTTTGGATTATAATTTGCTTCATTACTGTGGTTAGGCTGTAATAACAGGGGGCTCTTCAAAGAGGTTAATTACTGAATGTTGACTATACACCAAATAGTGTCTACTTTTTTTATAGAAGAAGCAATCTTCATGGTGTTGAAGAAAGGGAATTATTTCTTCATTGGAATTATTTCTTCATTGTCAGGTGGGAGGATAGAGGATCTGTGAAGTGGTTTGCCCAAGGTCACAAGGCTAGCTCACAACAGACATTGTATGTGTTAATCATAAATTTAGTCAGTTAATAACATAAAAATAAAAATAACTATTATCCTGGAAATATGAAATCAAATGTTCTCTTTAAGAAAATAGCTATTCTGAGCAAGACACCGAGGTATACACCTCTAATCCCATCGATTTAGGAGACTGAGGCAGGAGGATTGCAAGTTCAAGGCCAGCCTAGGCAACTTTGCAAGACCCTGTCTTGAAATATAAAAAGGGCTAGGTATATAGAGCATTGGAAGAGGGTCATCTCCATTCAATCCCCAGAAAAGAAAGAAAAGAAAGAAAGAAAGACAGAAAGAAAGAAAGAAAGAAAGAAAGAAAGAAAGAAAGAAAGAAAGAAAGAAAGAAAGAAACCCCTCTTTTACCTATACAGAATTTCAAATCTAAAGCCAAAGTAGGAACAAGTACAGTCATGTTTCTAAAGTACTGGAAAGGAACCTCCATCACTGAACCAAATCCTATCTGGTTTCTAATTTCTTTCCTTTTATTGTACTTTTTCATTCTGGTGGAAGTGCTTTGTGAATTATTTTTGTACCTAGGTATGATCCCTTACTTGTATAATTTGAAGTAAACCTTGGCTAAGTCAATTCCTTAAAGCTCTGAGCACAATGACTAAGTTGTTGAGTTGACTTAAGTATTACAATAAGTATTATGGTTGGATATGTGACATCCACCAAAAGCTCATGTGTGAAAACATGCAAGAAAATTTAGAGGTGAAAGATTAGGTTATGAGAGCTTTAACCAAATCAATGTGTTAATCTTCTTAAATGGATTATTGGGTGGTAACAGTATGCAGGTAGGGTATGCCTGGAGGTGGGGGGTTAGGAGGTGTGCCTTTGGGATTTACATTTTATCTCTGGATAGCAGAGTTATCTCTCTGCTTCCTGGTGAGGAGTTCTGAGCTGCCTTCCTCCACCACACCCTTCCTGTGTGAAGTTCTGCTTAACCTCAGGCCCAGAGCAATGGGTGCAGGCCATCTATGGACCAAGGAACTTGACACTGTAAGCTCCAAGTGAACTTTCCTCCTCTACATTGTTCTTCTCTGGTCTTTTGGTCACAGTGGGAGGGAAATAGCTGATTAAAACAGGAGGGTTCTCTTTGAATTCCAAATGAGTTTATAGTTTTGGTGAGAGCCAAAAACCAAATACACAAACAAAACATATATAGAGTGTGCTGATTTCTCATAATTTTTTTCAGCTTTTTCATCAACACTGGAACGAGGCCAAAAATCTAAATTAATGAAAATGACATAGGGCAGTTGTACTACAATTGTGAATCTACTGAACTCTAAAAAAATATGCTTATTTTGGGACCAAATTGCATGTTTTCTCCTTTCAGGTAATAAGTAATCAAGATTAATAATATATTGCAAATGATAAGTTTAACATCTGTCCCTTTAAAGCTTATTAGTAGCATTTCATTAAGGTAAAATGTATTAGATTGAAAAAGCATTTGAGGTATAATTGCACACTGGAATGGAGATCAAAGTTTAATATAAGCCAGGTGGAATAAAAATTTCATGTTACCTTTTGGTGACTGAATCATTTGAGTATGAGGGATTTGAAAATATTTTTCCTGCATTTTTTCATCCATTTATCCACAAATAGTTGCTGAAATCTGACAATATGCCAGGAACCATCTAGAGACACAAACAATTATCTCGCAAACAAAAATCTTCCTGTATGGATCATTCATCCAGCTGTGCTTCAGATTTTCTTCCTCTCACTTTTGGAGGTATTGATACTCCAGTGCCAGTTTCCTCTTTTCCTTCTCTTTTTATGTTTCTCTATTTGAATATTTAATCCCCATTTTAACATGCTCAAAGCACATCCGTTGTACACACATGTGTGCACATGCACACACATGCACACACGGTCTGCACTTTGACTCCTTCTCCAGCTTCTCTTTTGGCTCTCTCAATGATCTTCCTAAAAAACTTATTTCAGCCTCACCAGTTCCTCACCTCCCACTCATTCCTCATTCCACTCTTCTCTGACTTCCACCCGCATGATTTCCACAGAACAGATCTTATTAAAGCCTCTGAGATCTCCATTAATACAAATTCAATGGACATAGCAAGTTCCCATTGTATCTGAATTCTCAGCAGAATTTCACACTGCTGACTGCTCCCTCCTTGTTGAAAGCCGCTTTCTGTGAAGTCTTTTCTTTCGAACCCTCCCATGCCATCTTCTGGGTAACCTGCTGTAAACCCATCCTCCTTTATCTGATAGTTAAATGTCAGGTGTCTTAAAGTTGAGTCTTCCATCTTCTCTTTTATCACAGTATTTCCTTTCTTGACAATCTTAAGCAACTCAAAATCGCCATCTATGTGTTATTATTTTTGACATATATTAATCCAAATTCCATGAACATAGCTATATTTTAAGTTATCAGTCTAAGTTTTAATATAGGCACACACTTGTGAAACCATTAACAAATGGAGATAGTAAATATATCCAACCCCAGCAAAAGTTTCCCATACCACATTTTAATCTCTTCCAATTGCACCATTCCCAGGCATCCACTGATGTGCTTTATGATACTATAGATTAGTTTGCATTTTAAGACTTTTATATAAATACAGGCATAAAGCAAGTAAGATTCTCTTGGTTCAGCTTACTTACTTTGAGAATATGTGGCATTCTTTTTATGCTGAGTAGTATTCTATTGTATGGATATCCTTGAATTGGTTTATGCATTGTCTGATGATAAACCTTTGAATCATTTTCAGGTGTTTTTTTTTATGATTAGTACTGAATTTTTCACAAACATTTGTATGAGTTTTGTATGAATGCCAGCATTCTTTTCTCTTGTGCAAATATTTAAGAGTGGAAGAGCTGGATCTTATGGTGGGTACTTATTTAACTTTTTACTTACTTAATTACTTACACAACTGTCAAACTGTATTTTTAAGTAGTTGTCCATTTTACACAGCACCATAAGTACGTGAGAGTTTTGTCTGTATTTCCATATTTCCATTAACACATGATGTGGTCCATCTTATTATTTAGTAATATAATCAGCATTATGTTTTAAATAAGCACAACTTTTTGGTGCTTATTTGCTAACTATAAATCTTTCTTGGTGAAATGTCAGTTTAAATTTTTAGATTGTTTGTAAAATTTAGACTCTGCTTTTTTATTCTCAAATTTCAATAGCTCCCCTCCTCCTGCCTCTATTAATATGCTGAGTATAAGTCATTTATCAGAAAAGTTCTTTGAAAATATTTTCTCCAACTATATGACTTGCATTTTGAGTTTCCTAACATTATCTTTTGAAGAATAGATGTTCTTAATTGTGAAAAAATCCATTATCACCGTTCTTCTTTTAAGAACTCTGGTTGTATTATTATATGTAGTCACTCAGGGTGGGGGTATGACTCAGTGGTAGAACACTTGCCTAGTACGTACAAGGCCCTGGCTTTGATCTCCACCACTTCAAATAAAAAACGAGCTAAAACCCCAGAAGTATGTATAATAACCCTTCACCTAGCTCAAGGTTATGAAGATTTTTCTCCTAGTGTTTCCTTATAGAAGTTTTATAGTTGATATTTAGGTCTATGACCCATTTTGAATTAATTATTGGTTATTATATAGGGTAAAAACTGAAGTTCCTTTTATTTCTATATACATGTACAAGTGTCCCCATATATTTATTGAAAAGTCACTGATTTGCTTTTGCAATTTTCACAAAAATCATCTGATCATGGATATATGAATCTAATATTTCTGGATATTCTATTTGGTGTTTCTTGATGTGTTTGCATCTCTACTAATATCATATAGTGTAATTACAACTTTATAATTACACTATATGATATTAGTGTTTTTTCTTTATAACAAGTCTCAAAGTGTGGTAGCATAAGCTTTCCTACATTCTTGTCATTTTCATATAAATTATTTCTTAAAAGGCTGGTAGAATTCACTAGTAAAACTATCAAAATCTCAAATTAACTTCAGGGGCATTTTAAAACTGCAACTTCAATGTATGTTAGATACAGGGCTACTCGTTTATGTCTTCCTGGGGTGGCTTGGACATATGTGTCTCCCAAAGAGATTGTGCATTTCCTCAAAGCCATCCCATTGTTCATGACATCCCTTTCATTACCCTTTTACTGCCTGGAGGTTCTGTAGCAACGTCTGATATCTTCCCAGTTGTTCTCAATATCGTTCATTTGTGTCTTCACTCTGGTTCCTGATCAGTCTGGTTAGAGAGGTGATAACATTACTGATGAATGAAAACAGGTTTCTCTTTCATTTCTTTTCTCTGTTGCTTTTCTGTTTGATATTTCATTAAAGACTAGATGATTCTTTGCTGACTTATTGATTGGGTTTTTTGGTGTTAAGTTTTTTGTGTTCTTTATATATACTAGAGATTAATGCTCTACCTGAGGTTCAGGTGGTAAAGATTTTTCTCTTATTCTGTAGGCCCTCTGTTCATGTTCTTGATTGTTTCCTTTGCAGTGAAAAAGCTTTTCAGTTTGATACCTTTCCATTTATGGATTCTTGATTTTACTTCTTGCACTTTAGGAGTCTTATTGGGGAAGCTGGTTCCCAAGCTGACATGATTTGGGCTTACTTTTTCTTCCAATAGGCACAGGGTCTTTGGTCTAATGTTTAGGTCCTTGATCCACTTTGAATTGAGTTTTGTGCAGGGTGAGAGAGAGAGGTTCAATTTCATTCTATTACATAGGGATTTCCAGTTTTCCATTTGTGGAATGGGCTATCTTTTCTTCAATGTATATTTATGGCTCCTTTGTCTAGGATGAGATAACTGTATTTATGTGGGTTTGTCTCTGCATTTTCTGTTCCATTGTTTTTCATGTCTGTTTTTGTGCCAATGCCACACTGTTTTGGTTACTATAGCTCTGTATAATTTAAGGTCTGATATTATGATGCCTGTTGCATCACTTTTCTTCTTGAGGATTTCTTTGGATATTCTGGGCCTCCTGTTTTTCCAAATGAATTACATGATTGTATTTTCTATTTCTTAGAAGAATGTCATTGTTTTTTTTAAAAAATAAAAATGTATATGTATATGAAATGTCAAATGTATATGAAAAAATGTTCAACATCTCTAGCAATTACAGAAATGCAAATTAAAACTACACTGAGATTCCATCTCACTCCAGTCAGAATGGAAATTATTAAGAATACAAGAAACAATAAATATTGGTGAGGCTGTGAGAATAAAACTACTCTCATACATTGTTTATGGGACCACAAAATGGTACAACCACTGTGGAAAGCAGTATGGAGATTCCTTAGAAAACTTGGAATGGAACCTCCATTTGACCCAGTTATCCCACTCCTCAGTCTATAACCAAAGGACTTAAAATCAGCATATTAAAGTGACACAGCCATATCAAAATATATATAATATTATAAATATATATAATGTATATAATATTTTATATATATATATATAATAGCTCAGCTCATAATAGCTAAGCTATGGGAAAAAAAACCTAGGTATCCTTCAATTGATAAATGGATAAAGAAATGTGGTACATATACACAATGGAATACTCAGCCATAAAGAAGAATGAAATTATGGCATTTGCTGGTAAATGGATGGAACTAGAGAATATCATGCTAAGTGAAATAAGCCAATCTCCCAAATCCAAAGGCTGAATGTTCTCTCTGATATGTGAATGCTAACCCAAAACAAGGGAGGGTGGTAAGGGGAAGACTAGAAATCCATTGGATTAAACAAAGAGGAATGAAAGGAAGATGAGGGAGGGAAATAGGAAGGGCAGTAGAATTAATCAGACATCACTTTCCTAGCCTTGTATTTGAATACATGACTGGGGTAACTCTGCGCAACCACAAGAATAGAATCCTAAGGGAGTGAGAAGGGAAATCGCATGGAAATGGAAGGTGATCCTCAGGGTTATACAAAATGACATATAAGAGGAAAGGAGGGGTAAGACAAGATAATACAAGTGGAAGAAATGATTTACAGTAGAAGGGGTAGAGAGAGAAAAGGGGAGGGGAGGGGAGGGGAGGGGGGATAGTAGAGAATAGGACAGACAGCAGAATACATCAGACACTAGAATGGCAATATGTCAATCAATGGAAGGGTAACTTATGTGACACAGCAATCTGTATACGGGGTAAAATTGGGAGTTCATAACCCACTTGAATCAAACTGTGAAATATGATATATTAAGAACTATGTAATGTTTTGAACGACCAACAATAAAAAAAGAGCAAAAAAAAAAAAGAATAGAATCCTAATTAGAATAAGTCATACTCTATTTAGATATAATTTGCCAAAATACATTCTATTGTCATGTATAAAAACAAAGAATACACACACACATAAAGAATAAATAAAATAAAGGTCCATCAACATCTTAAAAAATATTTTAAAATGTAAATTGACAAAATACTCCAATTAAACAGTAGAAATTGTTGAACTGGTTAAAAAGAAATGTAATCAAAATATAAGACAAAAATAAGTTTAAAGTAAAAAGTAAAATTGAGCTAAAGTGGAATAGCTGTATATCATCAGATAAAAAAAAAATGTCAGAGGAAAGACTATAACCAGGGAAAACAAAAAAACATAAAGATCAGATGTTTTGAAAAATGTGATAGAACTTTAAGGAGAATTTGCCAAATCCACAATTAGATTTGGAGATTTTAATACCTCTCTCTTACATTTGATACACTAGATACACAAAAAAGCAGCAAGGCCACTTATTGACAACTACCAGCCAATCTGATAAATTGATATGTGATTTTGAGAATCGAACCCAGTGCCTCACACATGCTAGCAAGTGTTCCACCATTAAGCCACAACCCCAGCCTGCATCAATTTACATTTAATATGATTATTAACATGTTTAAATCCATCATCTTGTTTTTGGGTTTTCCATTTCTCATTTATTTTTTATTCTCCCTTAATTCTTTCTATTTTTGGTTTATCCTTTGACCCATGAGTAATAACTATAGTACTGGAATTGTATTATTTTGTTCACAGTGCTTGGAAAAATTTCTAATGACTTTTTTTCATTGATGTTTAATTACTTCCTTTGTAGTCAAAAGCATAATTTTTATAACTTGAATTCTTTAATTTACTGAGATTTTCTCATGGTCAACTTCATGATAAATATTTCATATGCACTGGAAAATTCTGTGCATTTTACTATTTTAAGTCAATAAATATCAGCCTCCTGAGCCACTAGGATTCCAGGTGAGCGCCACTATGCGTGGCTATACATAAATATTTTTATATATTAGTATATATGTATCTATATACCAATGTAGTTCTCGTCTCTGATGCTCTTCATTGCCTGTGTATATCTACTTTAAAATTTTTTATTCTGCCCAATAAAGTTCCTTAATGTTTTCTGTTCCTATTCTGCATCTCAGTTCTGCTGTTAATAAATTATTATTTTGGCTTTTATATTTCTGATAAACTCTTTATTGTGTCCCTTTTTTTAAATAATACTAATTTTATTTATTTTTATGTGGTGCTGAGGATCAAACTCAGTGCCTCACATGTGCAAGGCAAGTGCTCTACCACTGAGCTATAACCCCAGCCCCATGTGTCTCTTTATTCTAAGAAGATATTTTTAGGGTTAAAAAAATTTTGCACAAAGATGTTTATTTTCCCTTAGTACTTTAAAGATTTTTGCTTCTCTGGTATCTTGTTTTTATTGTATCCAATAAGAAATTTGTTGTCCTTTACTTTTTCTTCTTATGTGCAATATTTTAACTGCCTTTAAGATTTTTTTCACTATTTTAGAGAATTGTGATTATGATGTATCATGATGCAGTATTCTTTGTCTTGTGGTTGGAGTCTATTAGGCGGATTGGATCAGTGGGTTATAATTTTCATCCAATTTAGAAAAAAATTTGTCATTATTTCTTCAAGTATTTTTCCTTACCCTCTCCTTTAAAAGCAACAGCTACAGATATAGTATGATAACTGAAGTTGCTCCATAAATCACTGATTCTAATTTTGTTTACCTTAATTCTCTTTTTTTGTGTGTATTTTATTTTGGAATATCCTAAGCTATATCTTAAATTTCAATAGAAGTTTATTCTTCTGTCTAATTGGCCTTTCATCCTACTCATTTCATCTTATGAACTATAGTTTTCATATCTATTGGTGTAATCTGTACCTTTGTGTGTGTGTGTGGTTCTGGGAATTGAACCCATGGCCTTGTGCATGCAAGGCAAGCACTCTACCGACCTCACTATATTTGCAGCCCTATTCTGTACCTTTTTAAATTTCCTATGTCTCTACTTGACTTTTTCGACACCTCAGATATAATAGTAATATTATAATAGTTTTAGTGTTCTTGCCTGCTAACTCTAAAATCTGTGCCTGTTCTGAATCAGTTTTTTCAATTTTATTTTTAGTTTTTATTTTATTTGCTTATTTATATGTGGTGCTGGGAATCGAATGCAATGTCTCACAAATACTAGGCAAGTGCTCTACTGCTGAGCTACAACTCCAAGGCGCTCTGAAACGGTTTTGATTAATAAATATATTCTTTTCCTTAAGATTTGTATTGATTTGCATGATTGCAAGATTTTTTCTAGAATCTTTGATTAAATAGTAGAATTTGAGAATTTTACCTTGTTGGACCTGGATATTGTAACTCTTTGAATAATCTTCAACATTATTCTGGGATGCAAATAAATTACATAAAAACACTTTGATAATTTTGGGTATTGACTATACAGTGTGTCTAGTAGGGTCATAATATTTTGCATAGGGCTAATTATCTCATACCTAAGCAATCCGCAATTCCTAACCCTTGCTACTCCATCTTGTCAGGAAACAAGGTTGCTGTGAGGTCTCTGCTCAATGCCAGCTGAGTGAAGAGGTTACTCTAAACTTGCCAGTTGGAGCAGACACTATTTTCAGCCCTGTGTAGACTCTGTGCAGCTCTATTTAGTTTGGTTTCTCTGGACTTTAGTCTGTACCCTCAACTTAGAGTCTGTTCACCTTTATCTCAGCTCCCTCTACTTGCACCACAGCCTGGAAACTCCCTCAAGATAGTCGGCTGGTATAATCTTAAGGTTCACTTTGTTTCATTCCCTGACTCTTAGATATTTCTCTCCTTTATTACCTGATGTCTAGTGTTCCCCAAACCATTGTTTTCTTTATCTTGTCTGTTTTGTTTGGCTGCTTTAAACAGGAGCAATTCCTAACCCTTGCTACTCCATCTTGTCAGGAAACAGAAATTGCTAGTACATGCATTACAAATCCCAAAGTTCAACATTCAGCCTTGACTGTAAACTCATATATCCAATTGCCAACTTTGCATCTCATTGATTGCTATTATCCATCTCAAAATTAAGTATCTTAACAATGATACTCTTGATAAACTGATGGTGCACCCCCCCATCTCTGTTTTTGGCTGGATTTCCCATCTTAATTTAAATAAATAAAATGCTACCATTTGTATTCTGATTTTAGCATTGACTTGACCCAAAGGCTTCAGCATATTACTTCATTTTTTCCCCAATAAATAGAAATGAAAAAATTAAAATGGTACCTACATTTTATGCTTGCGATATTTTTCATTGTGTTTGTATTTGTCAGTGAATTAATACACATTTTACTTCTGTGTGTATATTCATTCCCAAATATCTAGGCGCCCCCATTGGCTTTCCTTACACATGCCCTGAAACTCCAAGTTGGAAAACCTGATGTTCCATACAAATGTGCAGATCCTCTCTTACTCTGAATGGGTAGACTACTGCTGTCCTAAAGTCTAAATGAAGTACTGTCTCCTCGAAGAGGTTTTAGATACCCATGCAAAGAAGTTCATCTCTTCCTAGCCACAGAAGTTATTTTCTAGTAAAATGCAATAGTTCTGCCTTTCCCCAGTAATCACAATTTGTCATCATCTTATGTATCTAATTATTTTTTCTTATGGTATTTTTTTTTTGTATCAGGGATTGACCCAGGGGTGCTTAACTACTGAGCTACATCCCCAGCCCTTTTTACATTTTATTTTGAGACAGGGTCTCAATATGTTGCTCAAGGCCTTACAAAGTTACTGAGGCTGGCTTTGAATCTGTGATCTTCTGCCTCGGCCTCCTGAGCAGCTGGGATTACAGGTATACACCACCACACCCGACTTATTTAATGTGTTATTCATTAATATAAGCTCCCTGAATGCAAGGATGTGATTGGTACTGTTCTCACTTTTGTGAGGCTTATAGTAAGCATTTTTAAATTTTTATTGATTTAAAAATCTAAATTGAACTTGAGCTCCTTCTTGTCCATATATTATCCTCTCATCTAATCTTTTTGCTTAATGTTTCCCTTCTTCTATTTCCTCAGGTTGTATCTCTCTCTTTTGTCTCCCTCTCTTCTTCCTTCTTTTCTTAATGATAAATTATTTGCTTTTGAATGTACAGAGTTTACATGTTTAAGAAAAATTCTGAAGCGCTTTCCAGTCCAACATAAGTCTTAGGTTCTATAGACAATATCAGTCTTGTAGTCACTATCCTGGTCCTTCAAACTGCAAACTATTTGAAACTCACCATTAGAGTCTACACAACTGTTTTTTTAATTCCCACTCTGGGGTTGTTTGGTGCAAATTGGTAAAAAAGAGATAATATCAGTTAGAAACTCATTTTAGCAGGAAAAAAGCTGCCAGGGAATCTAGCAAATTAATGTCCATTAGTTGAACTGATAATACTGAAGGTTTATAATTATATTTACCAGACTAGCTGCAATGATAGCAATGTTTATTGGCTGTCTTATTTCATATGGAAAACTGTAGAGATTCTCTCTCTTTAGTATTTCTAATTTGTTTTCAGTCAGCTCCGTGAGCTCATGAAATGGAGATGCCAACAATAGAGACACTAACCTTTATAAGAAGACTGAATACTAAAAGTATTCCATTTATTTTGGATTAAAAATAGATTCTTTCATCAATTGTTACAGGGCTATTTAGCAAAGAAGTTTGAGCAAAAGCTTTTATCATTGGGAATAGATTTTTTTTCTGTTTATTTAGTTACTTTTGCATAAATAAATGTAACTGCATTTTTTTATTTTTTGTGGAATGTCATGTTAGACAGCTCCCAGGTAAAGCACCTTTGATTCTTAGCAGATGTACTATGTATGAAGAAAACATCAGAAAGAAATATATGTTCTTTTTTTTTCTTTTTGTAAGTAAGTTAATGATACTAATGGGTCCTGTGACTAAGAATCTCTGCAACAGGAGTTTTGAAGTCCATTAGAGCCCTTCATTCACTCACTGCTTCGTCATTCACGTGCTACTCTTTGTTCTTGAATGCCACCTGGTTAGACCAGAGTGTGACTGCTCTTCTGCTGTGTCCAGAATCCAACACAGATCTGGGCATTAAGAAGGTTTCAAAAATTTTGTTTCAATGGAACTGAAACATTGATGAGGATACAGAAAGATAGATCTATCATGCTTAGATAAATAAAGGGTCTGCTTTGGCTTGTACTGTGATTCCAGGGCTAGTGTTTACTCGGCTTTGCTGTTGGTGTTGGTGCTTAAGATCTGTCATGGCATATCCCTGATAGTGGAGATGACAGGTGCACTCCTATCATCCCAGCATCTTGGGAGGCTGAGGCAGGAGGATCACAAATTCAAAGCCAGCCTCAGCAGCTTTGCAAGACCCTAGTGAGATCCTGTCTCAAAATAAAAAAAAAAATAAAGGACAGTGGATGTGGTTCAGTAGTTAAGTGCCCATGGATTCAATCCCTGGAACAAAACAAAACAAAAGAAATGAAAATAAACATCCTGTAGGCTCCTGGACTATGAGAAAGTACAAACTAATCAGTCACATAAAAGCGTTCAGTTGTTGACAGTGCCAGCAGAAGTCATGGTGGCATCCTTAAGCCACAGACTCCCAGTTGGTTTCCTTTTGACTAGAGACAAACCAATGACCCACAATATCCAGGAACAAACTAAAGGGAGCAATTTGTTACATTTTAATAGTGATTTCAACAGTCCTTTAATCCTTTTTCTGAGAGTGGAGACTAGCCTAACCCTCTCCAGGAAAAGCTGGGATTTTGCCATGCATAGGATTATCTCTGGATAATAACCACCTGTCCAGTGGGTTCCCCAAATTAACACAGGAGGGTCTTCCAAGTAGGAAATCTCCAAAGAAAGTGAGGACATCCATATAAGAACATCCTCATACAGTAATAAAATGAGTAAAGTGTATCTATGTTGACACTTCATACAAGATTTGTTTGTGTGTGTGTGTGTGTGTGTGTGTGTGTGTGTGTGTGTGACCCAGGGCCTCCCTTATGCTAGGCGAGTGCTCTATGACTGACTACATCCCCAGCTATTTTGACACATCAGTGTCTAACCTAATAATTTACGGTTTAACAGTGTTCATGAGACATTTTAACTTATTTTCTGGAGATTGCTTTGATTGTCCTCTATGTATATAAGTGAAAAGAGGAACACCCAATGGATCTCCTCAATGAACAAGGGCTGATGACCAACACTTTGATAACAATCAAAAACTATTATCCAAGGAACCACTATAATGACCAGTTGCATGGTCCCGAGAAAATGTGTAGATTATTTCAGGTTTTGTGTTCCGGGTTATTCTGCTGAGTGATTTCCTAGCAACCTATGGATGGCCCAGTTTTCTGGTATATCAGGTAAAATTCAGGAGTCTTTAATCCTGTTGCTTAGGGTTGGCTCCTTTTTAAGCTTAATGTGTAAAATATATTAAGGACTATTTACTCATCATTCATGCTCAGCAGAGTTATACTGTGGTAAACGTTATCTTCCGTGTTGGAAGTCATCTTAGTTAGCTTTCTGTCACTGTTACAAAATACCTGATAAAACCAACTTTTAAAGATAAAAGGTTTATTTTGGTTTATAGTTTTGGAGTTTCCAGACTTCCTTAGTCTTACAGTGAGGCAACATATCATGCTGAGAATGTTTAAAGGAGCAAAACCACTTACATTATGATCCATGGAGTAAAAGAGGGAAAGAAAGGGACTGGGATTCTATGATCTTCAAGAGAACACTTCTAATGATCTTAAGACCTCCAAGTGGGTCCTGCCCAGTTGCTTCTACCACCTTCGCTTCTACCACCTGCTGAGAAACAAGTCTTTAAAATGTGAGTGTTCAGAGGTCATTCCAGATCCAAACTATAGCAGAAATCTAGCTATTATTCCAAGTCCTGCCTCTTATTACCCAGAGAAACATATATGAAGATTGACATGATATTATGAATGGGCGTAGGCCTTGGAGTTGCCCAGAATGGTTCATTTTTCTTAATAGTAGCATCCCATAGTTAAAAGCTGTAGTTTAATTTCGACAAGGTGAGGAATTCTGCACCCACTAAAATGGTGCTTTAAACAAATTCTCTTGTCCCCCCATCAATTGCCTGAGTTTATAATCCAACAAGGTCTAGGATTTGAACCCAGTTTTTTCATTCGTTAAGATTAACCTCATATCATTCCTATCAGATTGTTTTTAAATCTTAAAAATAAATTTATCCAAATGAAAAACAAACAAAAGAGTTGATTCAAAGAAGTTAAAGTAACCAGGACAGATATAACTATAACATTAAAAGTAGGTAAAAAATTCTATAACTTCTTATATTTTGGAAGATCTGATTTAGACTTCAGATGAAAAATATGCAGATTCAAGATCTGTTAAAAAATCAGGATTTGTTACATTCTGAATATAGTTGGCTGAAAAATAATCTAAAAGATGAAAATATTGTGTTTCTGAAACCTGAAGGCATGCGAGTCAAAAGAGGATAAAATGGAGGCCTGAATTCAAGAAAACATTTAGAAGTTATTCTGGACTTAGATAAAAAATTTCTCTTAATTAGTTGGTAGTCACAAAGAGTACAGTCATTTGATTGTTGTGATGAAAAAATGAGCTCTTGAATCATAGAAACTTCAAATATCTAGGAAGTATCACTGTTACTTTTTTGAAATCTAGAGTAAAATTTAAGCCATAGAAAATATTATGTTTATTTGTAGATATTGGTCAGACCAAAACAATAAATGTCTATCAATAGTCTGAAAAGAAAATTAGGTAGTAATGTCCTGTCTAGTAATTACTACTGAATTAATGAATCAAAAATGACATTCCATTAGAGTCTCTATAAGCCGTGTTTGACATTCAAAAGATATTGTCATTTCTTTCAATTTAGAAAAATAATTTGCTATTTTTAACTGCTTTGAGGTGACATCAGTTTGGAGTAATCTGACTTCTTCCTTTGTATTTTGCTTTTATGTCATGAAAGTTATAAAGAGGATTTACTGTCTTTTATTATTAAAATTCCAGCTCTGGTTCTGGCCATTGTGTTTCCTAATTATGCCGGGAGGATAGCTTCTTATCAAGGTAGTTTAGTTATGAATAATGTTCTTTGTGTGGCTTGTGTGGTGGACAAGTTAGATTGCTTCTGACATCAGCCAGCAGTAATTTAGCCTCCAATCTGGCTGTGTTCTAAAAGACTGAAAGATTTACTTTGTCAACATCCTTGCATTCAGCTCAAAATAATTTTCTTTAAGTTTGGTTTTCTTTTTACATGAGATGCATGGAGTTTCTAGAATTCCCAATCTGCTTGCATTTACCATTTAAGGAGACAAACTGTACTATTCCTCAAGTTATGAAGCTTGTTTTGTTTGATCTGGTGTTCTGTTTTATTTAATTTAATGAATAATTATTTATTTAAATAACTGTTTTTTTAATTGGGATTTGAATCCTGGGCACTTTTCCACTGACCTCCATTCCCAGCCCTTTAATTTTTCATTTTGAGACAGGACCTTGCTAAGTTGCTGAGGCTGGCTTCAGAGTTCGATCCTCTTGCCTCTGCTTCTAAAGGGGCTGGGAGTACAGGCATACACCTCTCTACCTTGCTAATTTTGGTCTTTCAATGATAAATATCACTTGGTTACAAAGTCCAAAGATGTCAGGTGCTTATGAATTTTGCAAAAGTATATTCTAGAACATCAAGTGTAAAGCACTGGATTCTAAACAGATATTAAAAAGATGAGAGATAGTCAGAAAATATCATGATAGAAAGAAAAAATATCCTTCTTTTTCTTTTGAAAATACAAGAGAAAATAATTTTGATGAAGTGTGGTTTATTCTAGCATACAACTTAACTAGAAGGGTCTTGTGGTGGCATGACTGGCAGTTTTTGAAAGCAGACATGTTAGTAATAAAATCTCCTGCTGAGGAGTATGAAGATTTTAGGTTTTATTTTAAATTGAGCTTCTCTAAAAGTTTCATGTCAAAGGAGTACAAAACATAATAGTATTTATCACAACCATGAAGGATATGAGGGACAGAGGGATGGAGAGAGGACAGTTAAAAGGTAGAGGGTACAATTGAGTAGGATGAATAACCAATAACGTTCTATAGCACAGGAGGACAACTACGGTTGATAATAATTAATTTAATGTTTCAAAACAGTTAGTAGATCGTGAATTCCCTAAATCCAAGAAATGGTAAATGTCTGAGGTGATGGATATGCTAATCACCCTGATCTGATTATACATTGTAGGTATGTATTGAAATGTCACACTATACCTCATAAATATGTGCAATTACTCTGTCAATTAAAAATGAAAATATATTTTAATAATTGATCCTCTTCCTAAAAATCAACTGAAAAAAGACAGGATAATTTTATTTGAAAATGCATTAATTATGGAGGATGGTTTTATTGAGATAAAACAAACATTTAGAATTGCCACCAATAGCACTTTGTGATAATTCTTTGTGGAAAACCTGCAGTATGAAATAAGTTTTGATGTTATTTTTTTTCTGTAGTCTTAACTAAGAAGATTGTGTCAATCATTGGTAACATGTTAAGACTTCATCTAATTTAAGGGAGGAAAAACCCCTGCCAAACTCAACTCATTTTTAATGTTAAAATCATGTTGAATTTGTTTCTAAGTACACCCCTTCCATTTCTTACAATAATATTCTTCAACTCTAGCTGTACTTGAATTTCTCAGAACATCTTTTTAGTTACATACCCAGCACATGGTTACTTAGTGGAACACAGCCGGTTCCAGGTAAAACAAAATTATAAGTTTCTTAAGAGCGTCTTAAAAGCTAAAATAACTTCATTGAGAAAAAAAAATCTGAACCAGACTACTGTATAGTAGAGGATGTGTTCCTTCAGTTTAAAAGATGACATTCTGCCAAAATGGATGAATTGTTTTCATTAATGTCACAGCTCAACGATCCATCTCCATGGACTCCCACTCTTGTTTTTTGCATGTGTTCTGTCACTGTCAGCATTACTTCCTGGCACCGAGTCAGAAGTTCATTGCTGGGCAGTGCAAGTCAAGCAGCAGGTTGAGGAGGAGACACAGCTGAAGGAGAAGGAATGGAGTTTAGAATGTGCCTTAGCCCACGAATGCTAGACCAACTGGAGGCACAAGAGAACTTATAGTTAGTTACAAAGTCAAAATGATGGTAGGCAGATACAGTCCAGGGGAGTCTCAATCCAGAAGGGCACTCTGGGATACAGCTTTCAAAATGCAGAGCAGATTTCAGAGTTGCACGGGAAGTGGGCCAGATGGTCGGAAGATTCCATCTCATGGATGGAAATTTAGGAAAAATGCTGTCAGCGGTTTCCATCTTACATGTGCCTCAAAGGCCCACATGCTAAAGTCTTGGTTCCCAACTTATGACATTACTGGGAGGTGATAGACTTTTTAGGAGGTGAGAGCTAGTGGAAGGAAGTTAGGTCACTGGGGATTGGGGTGCTCATGAAGGAGACTTTGGGACCCCAGCCCCTTCTTCTCTTCTTTATTCTTTTTTGTACCATGGGTGAGCAACATTATTCCACAATGGGCTGTTCCCTGCCATGCCATGGTGTGGAATTCTGTGTTGTCGTGGGTCCCAAAGCAACCTAGCCAGTGGGAAACTGTGAGCCAAAATGAATCCATCTCTCTTTAAGTTGTTTTTCCAAGATATTCTGACATAGTGATGGGAAACTGACTAATACAGGAACCAAGGCCATTAACTAAAAAAAATGGGCTGTCAAATTTTTTTTCAAAAAAAATTAGAGAATGACAAATAATGGTTGGAATGTCAGGAAACTCAGGACTGGTCTGGATGCCAATGCTCATGGGCAAATGATGAGTAAAAGACATTGGGTAAGAAACTCTGGCTATTTAAGGCACCTGAAATAAAGGGTGCCAAAAGGTAAGTTTGCTTAGTGCTTATGTAATAACAGGGATACATATTGTTTATTAATTATCTGCCATGTGTCACATACTGAGCTAAGCCATCTACACATATTCTTATTTAATTTTCATCATTGATGTAGAAAGTAAATAATAGTATCCCCAGTTTAGGGCTAAATACATCAAAATTCAGAGAAGGGAAGGAATTTACTCTTGATCCTATAGCTAATAAGTAACAGGGTCAAAGACCGAAATTAAATTTTGTGATTAAAGTCAGCATCCATAAGGGGTTTATTCCAGGAATCCCTACAGATATCCAAATCTGCAGATGCTTAGATGCTTGCATCAAATGACATAGTATTTGCATATAATTTTTACAATCTTCCCCTATACTTCAAATCATCTCTAGATCACTTATAATGCCTAATAAAATATAAAAGCCATATACATAGATTTTATACACTATTACTTAAAGAATAATGACCTGTTTAGTAAATACACAATTTTAAAAAAAATACTTTTGATCCTAGGGTGATTGGACCCTGAGGACATGGAAGCTGACTGTACTTGCTTTTATCTAGTGCCAACATAACTGAGCAGAAGTCATTCAGGTAAGTCCAAGTTCATATAAAGGAAGCTCAAGAAACAAATAAGTGTCCTGAACTTGCTTTTCTCAGATAACATGGAGGAAAGGAGGGAGCTTGGAAGGACTGGGACAAGGACAACAGAGCCTACAGTCTGAAATGGAACCTGAGAGGAAGCAGAGTGGACAAGATTTGGAATTCAGCCCATCTCTCAGAGCTCAGAACATGATTCCTGATTTATCTCTTCAGGAAGATTATTTTTTTTTCCAATCTAAAACTCCACGTTATCTATGTCTTAAAAGAACCTCCTATATTTTTAGTTGTCACTCATCTTCTCAAGAATATTTTTTTGTTTTGTCTTTAAGGGATTGTTATAGAAATGTGGAGTTTGTTTATTAGTGTTGCTTGTTGTTTTGCACAGAAGGTGGAACTCCCTCTAAGTGTGGCTCTAAGAAGTTGTCCCAGGTCCATGACATTATCTTGGGTAGTTTCTTCTACTTCTGCTCTTTAAGTGTTCAAGGTCAGATGGATTCATAACTTCCCAGATCTCCCTATTCCTCCCTCTGTCACCACCCCCCCCCACATACACACATTTAAATGCTACAATGGCATGGTTTTGGTGCTTTTTTTGTTAAAATATTTGGTGGTTATTAAACAGATCAACTTTCTTTTGCTATTTAACCTGAAACTAGAATTACTGTAATGCAATTTTAATAATTGCCACAGTTCATAAAACACTAGGAGGAAAAAGATATAAGGCAACTAGCCAAGCATGGAGAACAAGGCTTGCTATAAATATTCAAGGTGAGTTTATCATAAATCACCGGATTTTGAACATAAAATAGACTTTGCATGAAGTATATGTAAACGGTGGTATTCTTATGTTACACATGTACTATAACAGAAAAGTAGCAAACTTAGTTTTGAAAAGCTTTCCAACTTTTCATTCCAGTTTTTGAGAACTGAATGTTAGCCTTTGTTACTTAAAACACTATCAAGAAAGAATAACATCCTGAGTACAGACTCAGTGTTATAATTATCTTATGATCATCATGTGACATTGTAACAGATAGTTATATACATATGTCTTCTGGAAGACGGTGATTAGAGAAGTCTGCCTTTATTCTGTGCACTGATTATGATATCATCTTTAACCAAAAATTCAAGAAACCAACATTGCTGTTTTTCAACAAAAGATAAAAAAAAACCCTAAAATTACTTGGGCTGCAATTAAGAGTTCTATTTTTATTAGAGTTTTGCAATAGCTCCAGGAAAAAAAATTATGAATTTATAAAGTGTAATTTTGTTATATGGACAAAATCCAGTTAACAAAATTAGAAGACATTATGTAAAATCATGATTATTAAACCAAAAGCAAGTTATGATTTGCTGTCAAAGAGAAATTAAACTCTCTACCAAAAAAGAAAAGTGGGATGCAACTGTTGATGAATTTACTAGCTACCACATTCCAAACAGAATAAATTACTTTTTAAAAATTGCTTAAGTGCAATGAGTGTTTTAAAAGGCCCAACCGATGTATCTCATATAATTATTATACTTATTAGAACTGCAAAGCTGAAAAACTAATGACTTAACATTCCCAGAAAATTATAGGTGCCCCTAGATTTACAATAGGGTTACATCCTGACACAACCACCGTAAGTCGCAAATGCATTTAATGCACCTAACCATGAAATGTCAGTTTATCAACACAGTGCACTCTGGAGCATAGGTTGTTTCTCGTTGTGATTTTGGGGCTCTGTAGGAGCTATGGCTTGTTGCCACTACCCATCATTGCAAAATAATATACAGCATATCAGTAGCCCTAGAAAAAAATTAAAAGTCTGATTCCCAAGTATGATTTTTGCTGAATTCTATCACTATCACAGTATTGAAAAGTGAAAAATTCATTAAGTCAAACCATTTAAGTCAGGTCTGTAGGATGAATCAAGCACGTTGTTTTCCACCTGAATGAATTAACTGAGGACTAGGTTTGTATGAGAGGAGAATCGAACATGGAGTCAAAGCACGTTTTGTTTTTTGGTTTTTTTTTTTTCTCTGTTTGTTTGGTTTTGTTTCTAATGAGTAGAAGGGTGGAGGTGAAATTGGGATGGGGAAATGTGAAGACATTCCTGTTACTTAGTTATGTTCTAGGCAATCAGAGAAGTACTTGGCACACACTCTAACAAGGGCTGAGGGAGCAGAAAGTTGGGCGGGGGCAGCCATTGAAACCTCAGGATGAATATATATTCTGTACAGAGCAGGTTTGTCTCTATTACCTACTATCTACAGTGATTGAATTGAAAAGAAAATACAGATGACCTCCTATCCTGTCTTCATCCTTAAAGTCAGCTTTAATGATATGCCTTCTCCTATTAAACAAAATAAGGATAGGGAAAAATATATTTGTAGGCTTTATAATATGGTCTTTAAAAAATAAGATGGACATAATTTAATATGGTACCATTATGTTTGATCTTACATAAGGCTTTCTGCTTGCATAAAGAAGTTATTACTTCATTTAGAAAATTAGAATTTTCTTAGGTAGAACATTTGTGCCTTAGGATCTAGTGCTTAGGGTAACCACTTCTCAGGTAGAAGATTCTAGAACCAACTTGACTTTCTACCTCATTAATTGATATTTCCAGGACAGTGTTGGCAGTACTTGGAGCTATATTTTCTGGATGAAAGGTAATCAGGTCTATATAAAACTTTATTACATTTTTTAGTGTCATAGAATGGCCTTTAGACATGAGTCTATATTGCCATAGAGAAAAGAAAGAAAATAAATTTTTGGCTTATAGTGCTGAAGTAGCCTGGTGATAAAATAAACAGGAAAAAAACTATTCACATAATTTTAACCTGTTTTATTTAAATGTTCAGAATATTCTCACTAAATTTTTCTTAGATTGAAGGAGAGCATTTATACTGCTCGGAGATTTAATGTAAGCTTTGAAAATTATGGCAAAATAGAAATTTAACATCATTTTTTTGCCATTTATTACATCCCCAATATCCCAATATCTCATTCTTTATCATCCAGTATCAATATTTTCCCGAAGAATACATTATGACTACATTTAGCTCATATTGCTTCATTGCTATTTTAAGAGTAATGTACTTTGCAAAAACTCACTCAGAAATTAAAAAAAAATTATCAAAAATAGAGAAAAGATAGACATACCTGCTAGCCATCCCTGCTTATAAAGCTTCTATCTGCATGTATTGTGAATATTCCATTATGAAACCAGTCTCATCTTACCTATCTTATGTCAAAATCTCTCCTTTTGAAGTTAAAAGAACTAATATAAGTGTAGATTTTACATATTTAACTCCAAGCAGATATTTCCCAACCTCTCTCCATTTTTTCATATACTGTTATATTCTTCCAACATAAAACAAAAAAAGGAAGTAATTGATGAGAAAAAATTCTGAAAAACTAACAAGTTGACATTTAAGAACTTTCCTGAAGGGAAAGATCACTGGAACTACATATTGAAAGAGCCTATCATATTTCCTAGAAAAATCATCAAAGTGTCTATGATAAGTAGCCTACATAGGCTCCAGTGGCCCCCCATTTCCTTGTGCTCATGTCCTTACGTTTTCCTCTCTGCTTGAGTGTCGACTGGATCTAGTATGTCCCTTCCAATAAATGGAAGACAGCTTCCAAGATGACTTTACCAAAATAATAAGACTTATATTTTCTTTTCTCTCTTCTCCCCTCCACTCCTCTCCCACCAACTATGGGAAAAATAAGCTTCCATGTCATGAATGGTCTTATATAGAGGCTAATTCTACAGAGAACCAATATAGCCAGTGAAGAATTGAGATCTGCCAATAGTCACATGAGACCTGGGTCTGCTGAGGCTTGGAAGACTCTGCTCTCCAGATAAGCCCTGAGGTGACTGCAGTCCCTGTCAACACCATTACTGCAGACTTGGAAGGACTCTGGGTTCAGAGGCATCCCTAAGCTAAATGTGAATTTCTGAACCATAGAGATGGTGAAATAATAAATGTTAGTTCTCTTAAGCTGCTATGGAAAAGGTAATTGATACAATGAATCAAAAGATATGCTGGGAAAATTATTGAGCAGCTAGGAAAAATATACTATATAACTTTAGGGAAAAAAATGAAACAGATTGTAACCAATTTCTTAAAACAGTACCTTATTACAAAGAAGAAATGCAATCTATGAATTTGGTTGAAGGATATCAGAAATATTTTAAGTTTTTTTCTAACATTTATAGAGACAATGTATCAAAACATAATATTGTAATCCATAAGTATGTGTAATATTATGTTAATAAAAAATTAAAAGAAAAAGTCATGCTGAAGATTCACATGATACTGTGTAAAAATGTTGCATTATTATCTGACTTTTCTAGAAATCAATCTTAATTCTATTTCCATACTTTACTGTTCAGATATCCAACTGATGATCTCCTGGGAACCTTCAGGCAATTAGGTTTGTAGGTTTGTCTTACACAAGTAGATTGAGGTTTATTTCTCTATTTCCAAAACTAGAAGTTAAATATAAATTAAATTAAATGAATAAGTTTTAAAAAAATGGAGACATAATTTTCTAGCCAAACTGGGAAAGTCTTCTGATTCGTAGTACATTGAATAGTTTACTCAGAAGGATTTTGTCTCAGTATTGAGAATAATTATCCCAATGCTGAGACTATTCCAGGTCTGACTGACAAATCTTAATAGCAACATCAAATATCATCAAATGGTTTCCATGTAACTCAGCAGTATCCCAAAAGAAAGTTCAAGAATACTTATAAAAATACAAAAATATCTTGCATCCAACAAGGTAAAATTCTTAAGTTTCATTAATCAAATATAGAGAAGCAAGAAAATATAAAACAAGGACAAGAGTTGATCAACCAAAACAGGCATAGAACCAAGACCAATGTTAGTATTAGTAGGTGAGAACATTGCAATAAAACTGCTTTCCATATGTTCAAAAGGTAGGTAGAAATACACAAGATTTTTTTTTAAGTTACAGATTAAACTTCCATAGATGAAAGCTATAATATTTGAGATGGAAATATACTGAATAGGATTGAGGCCAGTTAGATATTACAGAATGAAAACTAATAAACCGGAAAACATAAAATAGGATATTCCAAAGTAAAACACTGACAAGAAAGGGAAATGAACAGAGCATTAGTGTCTTATGAAAGACCTTCCAAATCCTAATATCCTAATTAGGTGTAGCTGGAATTACCACAGGAGGGAGGAAAAAACTTCTTAAAGAAATAGTAGTCTGGGGCTGGGGATGTGGCTCAAGTGTTAGTGCACTAACCTAGCATGCATGAGGCACTGAGTTAGATTCTCAGCACCACATAAAAATAAGAAAATAAAGATATTGTGTCCACCTTAAAAAAACAAAAAAATTAATATTCTTTTAAAAAAGAAATAGTAGTCAGAAGTTTACAGGTTTGACAGAAACAATAAACCCACTGATAAAATTTTAATTACTCTCAAACAAAAAAACAAAAACCAAAAAACAAAAACCACACCAAGATTATAAGAGAAATGCTCAAAATCAAGTGAAAAGAAAAACATCATATAAACATGCAGATTATAAGGCATATCCCACTCAGAATGACAGCATATTTCTCATTGGAAACAATGCAAATAAGAGGACACTGAAGAAACTGATTTAAAGTAAAATAAATAAATAAATGAATTGCCAACTTAGAATTCTATAGCCAGCAAAAAAAAAAAAAAAATACCTTTCCAAAATAAAGGTGAATGTCTTTTCCAGACTTACAATGGTGAAAGACTTCATCACTGGAAGATGAACACTACGGAAAATACTGGAGAGAGTCTTGTATAAAGAAGAAAATATTGCTAGCTGGAAATCTGAATCTACCAAGAGGAATGAAGAACATTGAGCTTGGTAACTATATAAGATTATTTTCTTATTATTTAAACTCTTTAAAAAGATCATTGACTGTTCAATTATAAAAAAAAATAGTATCAAATATAAAAGTACAATATTTAAAAATAAAATATATGACAATAATAGCACAAAGGTCAAGAAGGGAGTCACAGATAGACACTGTTGTAAATGTCTAATAAAATAAGTAAAATGACATACTATTACTTGAAGTTAGATTGTCAAACATTTAGATACTTTTTCATGAATCCTGAGGCATTCACTAAAATAACAAAATAATATGTTGTTTCTAAGAAGTAAATAAAAGAATTAAAATAGTATCTTTGATGTTAATTTTATGTTTCAACTTGGCTAAGACACAGTGTTAGGATCAAACATTATTCTTATTCCTATAAAGGCATATTTTTGATATCACTAACATTTAAATTAGAAGACTGAGTAAGCAGATTGCCCTTCATAATGTGAGCTGGTCTCATCTACTCAGCTAACGGCCATAATAAATGAAAGATTTATTTCCCCAAGAAAGAAAGAATTCTGAACAGACTCCCTTTAGATTTAAACAGCAACATAAACTCTTCCCTGCATCTCTAGTCTGTCTGCACCTCTCTTTCTGGGTATTTTGGGGTGGGAGTTCACCTGAGTATGTGTGAACTATACATACAAATCTATACATACACACGGATGCATTCTATTGGCTCTATTTCACTGGAGTGAAATATACAGTCATAAACTATGGTAAATTATTCCAAAAGAAGACCAAAAAAGAAATAAAATAAATAAAAGAATAAGAAAATGAAAGAAGAGATGGAAAAAAAACTGCAAATGAGAAATGAAGAGTAGATAGGAAAAACAGACAATGAAGAGTGAAATGATAGATTTAAAGCTAACCATAGTAACAATCAAACTAAACACAAATCACCTAAATAGCAAAAGGCAGAGTTGTCAAACTATTATTTTTTTAAAAGTAAGATCAAACATGCTATGCTCTCTACAAGAAACATATTACAATAATAAAAACACAAACAGGTTTGAAGGGAATAAAAGCATGGAAAAAATCCTACCCGCTAAAACTAACTGAAAAATAATGGGACATTATCATAACGTTTGACAAAGTAGGTTTCACATATTACTTATGCATTGAATAGAACGTTAAAAACAAAAGCAAAAGCTGATACAAATGTCAGGAGATACAGATCAATCCAAAAATTATACCAGAAATGTCTTTGGCTAGATACCAAATATGTGTAAACACGATAACACAGTTCTACATAACAGAAATGTTGAAGGAAAATATCCAAGGTATATTGAAAAGTATTTTGATGTAATGAAATAAAAAACATAGATAACTAAAAAATAATTTTAGGGAAAATTTATCACATTAAATCTAAATGTCTATTAGAAAAGAAAAACCTTTCAAATACTTTATTTAAGCTTATATTTTAAGCAACTAGGAAAATGAACGTAGAATAAAGAAATAGTAAAGATTAGATCTATAGTCAATGGCATAGAAAAGAGGAAAACATCAAAACAGATCAAGGACACCAAAAGCTGTTTATTTCAGAGTATCTGTAATATTAACAAACTGCAAGTCAGATGGATCAAGAGGAAAAGTAGAGTAGACAGAAATTATAAACAACAGGAAGAAGAGATCACCATAGTTTTGTAGGCAATGAAAAAACAATAAGGAATGTGATGGACATCATTATCCAAAGTACATGTATGAAAAGACATGAAATGGGTGTGTCAACCTACTTTAAATACAGAGACATGAAAAATTGTGGTATATATGTATAATAAGAATTGTTATGCAAAAAACAAACAAAAAAACAAAGTCCATATATAAAGATATGAATTGGAGTGAACATACTTTATATACAAAGATATGAAAAATTGTGCTCTATATGTGTAATAAGAATTGTAATGCATTCTGCTGTCATGTATTTAAAAAATAAAATCAACTAAAAAATGAGTAAGAAGGGCTGGGGATGTGGCTCAAGTGTTAGCGCGCTCGCCTGGCATGCGTGCGGCCAGGGTTCAATCCTCAGCACCACATACAAACAAAGATGTTGTGTCCGCCAAAAACTAAAAAATAAATATTAAAAAAATTCTCTCTCTCTCTCTCTCTCTCCCCCTCTCTCTCTTTAAAAAAAAAATGAGTAAGAAATAAAAAAGTGACTCCAATAAATTCAATATGTTCACATGAATGAATTCCTTGAAAGACATAAAACTACTAAAGCCCATTTGAGAAGAAATACATAAACTGAATAGTATAGAAAATACTAGCAAAAGATTTGACAAAGGATGTGTAAATCCTCTCTAATGAACACAGGAAAACTGTGGGAAATCTGAGAGTGGTGCTATGGTCTGGTTCCTTGTGGGTGGCTGAGATTGTGTAAGGGTGGGGAGAGTTTTAGAGATGGTATAGTTTTGGATTTAAGGGCTTGGTGATCACAGGTAGGGAGGGAGTAAAAGACGATATAAAATGTGGGTAAACTGGAAGAACTCCAAATGAGATGGAAAATAACAAAGCAACAGTTTATTTAGAGAATGAACTGATGGGGAAGAACTGGAGCATAAAGAAATTTACCCACAAGAGAAACTAAGCCAACATGAAACTACTTTCTGGAATATATTCCATTAAATGTTTAAATGTAGATGTAAGTCCATGTGTCTCAAATGCTATAATAATAGAACTAATAGTTTTGAATCCTTACTACATTCCATGTACAATGCTAAGCGCTTTGTAGGCCTGTGGTTCAATTATTCCTCACATTTTGGAGATAAGAAATTGAATATTCAGAGGATTAAGATAATTTTTCCTAAGTAAAAAAAAATTATGGATTCTTTCACAAGTTGGAAGATGATGAGAACAATGACAAAAAGAAAATTAATGTAGATTGTGGCAGCACTTGACATTCACTATCTTACTTAATCCTCACCACACTTAGAAGACAGGTAGTATTTTAACTGTGTTTTACAGTAGAGAAAAAAGATACGTAGGGCTTAAGATTTTTTTTTTCTCCAAATTCACCAATGTTTGTCTACTTTTGTCTTTCTAAGAACACATGAGGGAAGATGATCTACTTGGACTAGAGTTTTGCACTGGACTGGGGAATGAAACATTTTTATCACCAAGATATTGAATTGTAGTCATCAGCTTTTCATTGGTCAGCTCTGACCACAATATCTGACAAGAACAATTTAGGGGCAGAAAGGTTTGTCTCCTAGTTTCAGAGGACATACTCCACGGTTAACCAGTTCCAAGGTAGATGTATCATCGTAGAAGGGTGTGGCACAGGAAAGCAGCTCAGCTTATGGCAGGTGGGAAGCAGAAAGCTAGAGAGGAGTAGGAGCCTGTGATGAGATACAGTATCCAAGGATGAATCCCAAGAGAACAACTTCTTCCAGCTATGCTCCACCTGCCTACCATTGCCACCAGTAGTCAATCCAAATTCTTAATCCAGTAATGAAATTATTGACCTCTGTGTTACTATTTCAACATTGTGACCAGAAGACTTGACAAGAACAGTTTTAGAGGAGGAGAGGTTTATTTGGAGTTCATGGTTTCAGAGGTCTCAGCTGCTCTGGGCCTGAGGTGAAGCAGAACATCATGGAAGAAAGGTGTGGTAGAGGAATGAAGCTTAGGACATGACATCAGGGAGCAAAGTGGGGGTTGTGCTCACCAAGGACAATATATATACCTCAAAGGCTTGTCCCTATACCTCCCCCAGCCACACCCTGCATACCTACAGTTACTGCTTAATCTCTATCAGTGGATTAATGTTAGGTTTAGGCCCTCATAACCCAATCATTTCACCTCTGAACTGTCTTGCATTGTCTCATGCATGATCTTTAGGGGGACACTTTATATCTAAACCACAACAGCCACATAATCTGATCTTTTCATCTCTGAACATTATCTCCTTGTCTAACACATTAGCTTTTGGGGGACATTCCAGATCTGAATTTTACTGTGAATTATTTAAATTATGTATGTTTTGGGGCAAATGTTATAATAATCATTTTTAAGTGCATTTTCCAGACACAAAAGTAAATGTGACCCACATAAGCATCAAGTTTTGTGGTTATTTACTCACTATTAAACTGATGATTTTACTGGAGACATAGTCAGAAGGGCAGCCTAATTTTTAGAAGGGCATTTTTTCATAAGAACACAAAAGAAAAGAAATAATAATATTATTGGTTATTGATTACCTATAATATGGTAGGTATGTTGGAAAATCAAATTCAGCAACAAACTTTAAGAGGTGTAATTATCTCAATTTTATAAATAAGAAAACTGAAATTCAAAGTGATAGATTTCCTTTTTAAAGAAAACATGGGTAGTAGGGAGAGTCAGGCTTTGAAATCAGATTTGTCTGCTACTTGGGTTTTAGATTTCTATGATATAGTACTTTCTAAAGGAAGATTTTGCTCCATAAGTAAGTTTTTCTTCACAAGGAATAGTTCATTCAAGTAAGCTCCAAAGGAAGTGATAGACTGCTTGAAAATCACAGTAAGAAACATACCATGGTCACTTATGACTTTCAAATTCTCAATGAACCATGAGTAAAAGCATTATTCATGTGCTTTGGGCACTGCGACTCTAATAAACTGGTTTAAACCAGTCTAGCCAAAGTTTTATAAATCAAATAATAAGCACGAGTACCATGCATGTAACATTTTATGTTTCTTTATAGTTGATCTTGTTTGAATTACTTATGCCTATTTATGTTTATTTAAAAGAAACATATAACAAAAAAATTTTTAAAAATAATTACAACATTTTATTAATTGCTGGGGAAATGTCCTGTCTCATATCTGTGGAATCAGAAATGCTCATGTTTTTTATCCTTAGTTTTGCCATCTTTGGACACATACAGATGCTAACATTTGGAAAGCTTGCCTGGTCACCATTAGCAGCAAATTGGAAAAACAATAATCTGGAAAAAAAGTTCTGAGTCTTTGGGTGAAGTGCCAAAGCTTCAAACAGTGATAGCAACATTATTGTGATCATATGGCAGAAATCCAAATGCTATTAAGCACGGATCCAGATAAGAAAATGGGATGTCTTCAGATTTCAGTGTTTTGGAGACAAAATTTCCTCCTCAAAATCTTTTAGCTGACACTTCAATTGCTGAGTTCTGTGTGTCCTCCAAATCTTTGTCTAAGCAGAAAATCCAATCTAATTAGTCTATATTCATTGTAAAATTAGCCATGTTTATTATTCTCCTTTCAGTTATGACAGTATATCAACTTAGTCATGATTAGATAGGTTTTTATATACACTTTATATGCATATTATATGTATTTTATGTGCATTTCCAATAGTAACAACTTAAAGCATAGCTTTAAGGTGAAGACAAATATTAGAAATAAAGAGCCTTAATTCTCTTCTATTTTAGGTACACATGAAATCATCTCATTCCCACTATTAGTTAAAAATACAAGATAGATTAAGAAAAAAATTATAAAAACTTCAATGATAAAGATACCTCAGAAGATATTAAAAATTAATTACTAAATTAAGAAAGTAAATATTAATTATAGTAAATAATTATAGTTTTGACTAGCATAAACATGCAAATGTAAAAAAAAGTGTGGGTAATTTAAGAAAGTCTCTAAACATATTCTAAAATATTCTAATATATTTTAAAAATATATTTTTGTCCTCTTGTGCTCAATTTTAAGATAGTTTTAAGATGATATTCTAAGCTCCGCATACATAAGCACTAATGCTATATGTAATGGTAACTTAAATTGTCTTTCCTTAGAGCATTTTTCAAAGAAACTTTAATGTATGTATCTTTGCTTTTTTTTCCACATTTTATTTTAGAAATCTTCACTGAATGTTATACTTTCTTCGTGACTTCCAACACTTTATTTTCTCAAGTGATTCTATAGCTTTAGAAAGGACACAATCCAATCTCTTATAAAATGGCCTTTGTTATAAAAAATGTCCTCATTTCCTTCTGTAGAAAAGACACACTAAAAATAAACCTAGCTCTCTTGTTGCTTTCCCATCTTTCCCATCCTCTTTACAGACTCTCTTCTTTCTCCTGGTGATTGGGAGCCATACAGGCAGATTTCTTTCACTGTCTTTGAAAAGTATTTTCATTGTTTACAGTGCTATCTCTAGACATGACCTTTTTTCCCATTTTAAATATTAAATATTTGATTTTCAATTTTTGGATTTTTTTCCACATGCCCAGCCATTTTTCTCAGAATGCTCACTTAAAATATTAAAAAAAAAAAACAAAATAGATTGAGAGCTTCACATTCTTAGCAGTAAACTGTATTGACTGAGATTAAATGGGGCAAGTACAGTATTTAGTTCATTCAACACCCATTACAGTTTCCTTTCTCTCTTGCCTCTGTGGAAGAAGCTGGAAAAATACATGTTAAAATTCTAGCCTCCTTGGAAGGCATTGGAGATAGAAACTGAACAAAGAAATAGTGTTGGGATGCGGAGGGGAACTGGTGAATGTGCTACTAAAGGGCAGAGAGAGGGGCAATCATGAGGAAACAGAGGCACACGGGCTGTGGGAGGACAGAGGAGTACTGTCCACTCTCCACTTACTTCATGCCCACCGTCTCTGGAAGTCACGCTGAAGCATGTTGCAACAGCATGGGTTTTGCCATGAGAAGGAAGTAGGTACCTAATCCTAAAAGGAGACCAGCAGTCATTACAGAACACACAACCCAACTCCCAACTCATCATCTTTCCTCCATGTCTATTTCTTCTCTAAAACATTCTGCCAACAGATCTTTGGTGTCATCTTGAGTTTATTTTTTCCTTCCTTCCATCCAGGCTGTCACCCAGTTCTGTTGGATCTTCCTTCATACTTGTACTATATATTTTTCTTCTAATTTCTTTCATTTCACTACTAAAGCTGCATTAGCCAAAGATCTTATCACCCACTTCATTATTGCTATAATAAATTCTGTACATCTCTTGGATTCTAGTCTCTCTTTCTAAACCCACATCTGTCCTTTCCTGTGATTAATTTTTCCAGTGATCTTAGGAACCTTAAAATATTGTGTATCACCTATAGTGGGTTGGATTGTTTTTCTAGTTCATTACTCCTTACTTGTTTGCAATGGAATTCTGTAGTGCCTCCCCCTGTGGGTTTCTGAACTTTTCTGTTGACCAGTTTTAGCAACAGAATATTACTAAGGCAGAAGGGAGAATGTGGAAGTCAGTTCTGAGCTGACCCCTTCATGGGTATCACATACCTATGTAGTCCTATGTCCCTGTGATCCACCATGAGAATGGCATGCTCCTGGTAACCACTGCACCTTCAGGCTGAGCCCCAGAATAATGACATGTGAAGCACACTTGAATTTCATGCAGAAACCCACAACCCAGCCTGGCCCAGCCAAGCTTGCCCAAGATTGGCAGGGACACAGCCTACCAGCAATCTTGTAACCATGAAAATCTATGCTTCCTTTTGCAAGCCACTGAAATTTAAAGGTTATTTGTTACAGAAAAACTAGTTCGTATATTTCCCACTTCACAATGTGTAAACTTCTGGGCTTGTGCTTTAAGGTTAAGAAGATTTTGACTCATCTGTTCTTCTAGTCTCAATTTTGCTATTGAATGAGCAGGAGGCAAAGGTTCCACTCACCATATCACAAATATGCACTAGTGGTCCTGCTTATGTGCAGTCTCTTTTTCAAACTGTTTATTTCAAAGCTGACCTTGAAAATTTGTTCCACTAATCTTTTCACAGGGCCAGAAATTGGTGTTCTGAGATTCAGGCTATATCATTCACACTCAATCCCTATTCAAGACATGCAACATTTTTGCTAGTCTCATGTATTGCTGAGATTTTTTTTGTGTTAAAGGATAAAATTGTGGGAATGGAAGAGGTTCTACAGAACATGGTAATGAACCAGATATGGTGTCTTTAAGTGTCTTCTTCTTCTTCTTCTTCTTCTTCTTATTATTATTATTATTATCCTTCTCCTTCTTCTTCTTTGATACTGGGGAAGGAATACAGATATGCTCTACCTCTGATCCCTAGCCCTTTTAAAAAGTTTTATTTTAATATTGAGACAGGGTTAAACTAAGTTGCTAAGACTGGCTTTGAACTTGCAATCCTCCTGACTCAGGCTCTTGGATTGTAGGGATTATAGGTATGCACCAACATGCCTGACTATTAATTATTCGTTGAGTCTCCATTTTAAATTTTTAAATTAGTGATAAAAATACCTATCTTAAAGGAGAGTCATAAGGAATAAATGTAATAATTTGTTTTAATCTCTTAATACAATGACAATCTTGTATGGGGAGTAGTAGAAGCTACTTGTAAATAATAGTATTAATTTCTTTGAAATCCTTCATGATAAAGAACAGTGTTTATTAATTTTAAAATCCCTAGCACTTACTACTAGATAGTGAATATTTCTGCTTTACTGTATCTACTGTGTTTGTTACCTCAATATTTAATTTTTTGCATGCAATACATATTAAAATGCTTTTGATGATGAATTTATATCCACCCCTCTTACCCACTCAAAAATTATAATTTCTCTTAATAAAATGTCATTGCACAGAGCTATTGTTCTTTATTCAACAATATTTATAGGATTTGGGGGTTTTGAGAATGCACAGTAAAAAGTTATGCCAAACTTCCTGCCATTGTGACTTAATCATTTAGTGTCAGAGACACATAACAAACCCTAAAGTATATGAAGTAGTGTCAAGGTATGCTAATGGTTACTAAGAAAAGTTTAGGTAGCAGGGTGGACATTATGGAATGACAGAGAAAGGTCTTTAAATTGGATAAACAAAGGACTCTAAGAAGTCAGCCTTTTAGTGGTGACTTAATGAAAAGAGGGCTGAGATGGCAAAGCCTGGGGGAAGAGTCTTCTAGACAGGGAACAGAAGAAGGGAAAAGCCCAAGAAAATGAAGATAGTGGCACAGCTCGAATGCTGACCTGGGGCATGATTGTGAGAGGGTAAGGCAGAGAGGAGCAAGGGGCAGGGTGACCAAGAGCCCTGTAGGCCCTCATTAGGTTTTGGATTTTATTCTGCACTTGACAGGACACTGTTAAGAGAATTTCGAATGTGAGAGTTTTTCAATCCTATTTGTACTCAGGAAGATTAGCATGGATGTTGGGCAGAAGATCAGTGGCAGGTGGGGACAAAAGTGGGGAGATCAGTTAGGAGCCAAACTGAGAGATGATGGTAGCTGAGCTCTGGTGGTAATTGTGGAACTATGAAGAAGTGCTAAAATGGAATGGATTAGGGGTAGGTAAAGAGCAAGGCATTGAGGCTTTTACCATGAAACTGTGTGAATGATATACCATTTACTGAGGAAGAAAATAAGGGAGGGAAAGCAATTTTTTGGAGTGTTAAGATAAAAATATTTATTTTCTGACAGTATGAAATATCTATGAGAAATATGAGTAGAGGTGGGTGTCAGATATGAATATGGAATTCAGGGGAAAGTCTTGGCTGAAGGCATAATTTTGAAGGCATCAGCATATACCACGAAGAATGAAGAAAAGTGTGTGGGACTGAGACATTGGGTGCTAAATTTCAAAATTTAGAAATCACAAACAGGAAGAGAAGCCAGAACAGTATACTAAGAAGAAGAGGCCATTGAATTAAGTAGGGAACCAGGAGAATATGGTGTTCTGGAAGCCAAGTGCATAAAGTATTAGAAGAAGAAAAAACCAATTGTATCAAATGTTGGTAAACTGGGACTGATGATTGGATTTGGAAATTCAATGATGTTTGATAACCTTACCAGTGGTTTCAGTGGAGTGGAAAAAAAAAGGAAAAAATAAAACAGAGATCTAAGTGAATTGTTTGAAGAAAAAACATGAAGACAATTGAGAACACAACAAATTTAGAAAAATCTTTCGAAGAATTCTTATAATGAATTTAGGTGAAAAGGACCTATGTTATGACATGGATTCTAGTGTTTTAAGGTTGGAAATGTGCACAACCCAGCATGATTCAATAGCAAGGTACATGCACACAGGTAAATTGGGAAAGGGCTGCAAATGTAGGACTGGAATGATTAGGTAGAAGTAGAGAGGACACATTTATTAGTGAAGAAGTGAGAAGGAATTATGCTAGAGTACAGTCTTCAAGTGGTTATGAGGTCCTAGGCATCTGGAAGTTTCACTTTAGATGGAGATCAATATGAGGATACCCAGAGGAATCATATGGAAGGCTGATGCAAAAACATCATCACATTTCATGTCACTTAGTCCTCTCCTAATTATATAATGAAAAGAAGATAGTGAATAGGGAATAAGGGAGGAGATATTAAGAAAGTGGTATTTGGCAAATGGGACAGTCAGTTGATCAGAGAACCACAGCAGACTTCAGAGAAGTACTAAGGACTCACCTGGCCTCTGTGTTTAAAAATTAAAATGAAAGCAGGCACTGTAATTGTATATTTTTTCTCTAAAGAGTTTTGGAAGAAGAGAGGTACACAGGAGTTGAAGGGATTTAAAAGGTAATTTTAAAATTGGAGTGTGGGATTGTAGTTGAAAGAGAAAGCCAGATAGCAAGGCTGAAGATGTAGCTCAGTGGAAGAGCTTGCCTAGTAGGTAGCAAGTCCTGGACTCGATCCCCAGCACCACAAAAACAAAGGCAAACAAACCAGAAATCAAGCACCAGAACCAGGCTCTGGAACCAGATGACCTCACTCAATCCAGATCCAAGAGTTCAGGAAATGACTTCATCTCTCTGTGCCCCAGAGTGTGTACAAACAGGCATAATAGCAGCACATTTTTCATGGAGTTTTGTTATTCTAGAATCACATATTAATATGTTGTCATATATTATATACCATATATATGTAATATATTGAATATACATTTCTAATAAAACTACGTATTAATTTACATGTTAATCTAAGTAAAACTCTAGATCAACACAATTGTGTATGTGCATGTAAAGAGGTGTTTGTGTGTGTTTGGGGAGAGGGAGGGAGGGAAGGAGGGAGGGAAGAAGGGGGAGAGGGGGGGAGAGAGAGAGAGAGAGAGAGAGAGATTGATTAATTAACTTTGGCATAGTTTTAATTGTAAACACCAGAAACAAGACTGACTGACTTAAGCCAGAAGACTCACTGATAAGGGTTCTTGCTGGGGAGACAGGAGCAATGGGCTTGGAAAAAGAATATATTTTCATAAAATAGTTTGGTATCATCAGTGCTGGCTGGGTGATCAAACCCAACATGTTTTAAAATTTTTCTTTATTTTCTTACAGCCTTGCTTATACTTAAGCTTTACTTGAGGTGGAACACTTGCAGAAGAAGCATCTGGTTGGCCTAGATTAGGACACAACTTGTAGCTAATTATTGGGGATGATGAGAAGGGAGATTTTTCCAGAAAGAGGCTAACAAAAATCTCTGTAGCTGACCCAATGGAGTGTGTTTACCATTCCATCCAGACTATACAATGTGGTGGACAATAATTTGCTCTAAAGGAAATTATAATACTTTTGGGGGAGGGAGAGTGGATGAAGTCAAATAAATATCCAATAAATAAATATCCAATAAATAAATATCCAAATAAATATCCAATGTCTCAGGGAGAGAGACAGGCAGCTTCAGGGCCTGGCAAGACTGGGTGGGGCCCTCAAGGCACAAATTGTCAATCTTATCACCTCTAGTTCTGGCATCTGAGTGCCTGGAATGCCTGAATGAGGCCTTTCTCCAAATACAAACAAGGTCACAATAATCTGTAGATTTTCTGGTTAACATTGGTTCCTTATACCTTATACTCCATAAGTATATCAGGCCTGAGATCTTCGTGTGTAGGACTACTTGTTTTCAACGTGTTTCTCAAAGTTGTAGCAGATGATACACAATTTTGTGTGTGTGTGTGTGTGTGTGTTTTCAATGCTCTCCTACTATAAGTCACGAATTCATTACTGTTGTCTTGCAGATGTGGATTATAGCCATTTCATGTTTCCATAGTAACATGAAATTCTTCAGAAAGAAGGTATTGCTGCTGAATGTGTGTTGAAGTTCATCTTTACAACTGAATACATGAGTTAATTTCTGCTCTCTCATCCTCCATCATTTAGTAATGGTTGGCTCTGGTGAAAAAATAGTTTGGAATTTTCTACATTTATCCTCTCACATAAATTGTTAAAAATGAAATATACATTAGGAACACCGGAGATCATCATTGACAAGGGAAGTATTTTTCTGATTTCTGTTTTTTAAAGCATTTTTAACGTCAGGCTCAGTTGAATCAACTATAAAACCATGTAATGGAAAGGCTCTAATTTCAACTACCGTTGTTGTTGTTAATTATCTATTTTATTTTGAAGTCTTAGAGCACAAAAACCAGTTTGTATTTTAAAAGGCAAAAAATGCTAAATATTTTATTAAAATTATTTTGAAATTGTGTGATTCTTTATATTTATATATTTGTAGGTGGACACAATGCCTCTATTTTATTTTTATGTGGTGCTAAGGATGGAACCCAATGCCTCACATGTGCCAGGCAAGTGCTCTATCACTGAGCCACAGCCATAGCCCCTCATTTGTATGATTCTTGATGTTATTTCTGCACAATACACAGAAAACCCTTAAGTATCCAGCATAGGAATTTTTTTAAAAAATCTTTTTATTTATAAATAATTTTATACCAAGAGAAAATTTGATAAAAACAAGAGTAGTACAAAGGCATGAAAATAACAATAGTACAAAGAGCGCGCGCGCGCGCGTGTGTGTGTGTGTGTGTGTGTGTGTGTACACCTGTGTTTTCTTTCTGAATCATTTGAAAATAAGTTTCAGGCTGAATGTGGTGGTAACTGGTGTAATCCCAGTTACCAGAAAGACTGAGGCAAGAGAATCACAAGTTTGAGGCCAGCCTAAGCAACAATAGTAGTAAGACCCTGTCTCAAAATCAAAAATAACTTTCCTATGTTTATATATGAATATACCACAGTAAACTTCTACAGCATGTACAACCACAAGAATGGGATCCTAATTAGAATATGATATAATGCATGTATTATAATATATACAAATATACTTTACTGTCATGTATATCTAAAAAGAACAAGTAAAATAAGGCCTGGTGATATAGCTCAAGGGTAGAGCACTTCTGGATTCAAACCCTAGTACTCTCAAAAAATCAAAGTAGGTTTCATACATACATTGAAACTCTTTATTCTTAAAAACTTCAAAGCATATTTCATAACGATGGGGTATTATGCTATGAACCACGGTAGAGAGTTATCAATTTCATAGAATATTTTGTACTCTGATTTTGCCTGTGGAACCAATATTGTCTTAATAGTGTATCTTCCCTTATAGAATCCACTTTAGTATTACTTTTGTATTATGTTTCAGTTTTCTTCCATCTTAAACATTTGTCATTTTTTTACATACACATTTTGAAGAATAAAGTTCCATCCTTTTATATAGAAAGTTTCTTATTTTGATTTTATCTGATGTTTGCTCATGATCATGGCTGGGATTGTACATAAGTGATATTGTGTCATTCCCAGGGTTTCCTATCTGGAGCCACATGATATTCATTGATGATGTTCATTTTGATCATTCAGTCAATATATTGTCTAATTTCTGCATTGAATTATTACCAACCAGTAATCTGCAGATATATTATTTATGGACATGCAAGTATAACATCCATCATGTAAATTTTTTCCTAGATTAAATATCCATTTATAGGGCTGGGGATGTGGCTCAAGAAAATGAAAACGGTCACTGCAAACAAACGGTTTAACCTAGAAGAACGAAATTTGGTGAGCCAAGTGGGATTGGTGTACTGATCATTACCTGAAAGTATCATCAAGATTGGGTGAAAAAATGTTTGCTGAGATTTCAGGAAAAGCTTGGCAACCCCTTTCAATGAAAGTGATTTTCCTCAGTCTCTGCTTGGGGCTATATCAATAGGAAACAAACCGTAGAGATAGAACATGGAACTACTTTATTGTGCATAGTTTCAAAGAGCTAGCACAAACCGTGTTTGATTTAGAGTTCCGCTCGCCTGGCATGCGTGCGGCCCGGGTTCGATCCTCAGCACCACATACAAAGATGTTGTGTCTGCCGAGAACTAAAAAATAAATATTAAAAATTCTCTCTCTCTCTCTCTCCTCTCTCACTCTCTCTTTAAAAAAAATATCCATTTATAATTCTAGCTGAATCCAATTTTTACCACAATGGTTGCAAAATCATGATTTTCAAATCCTACCATATCTTCCACATTTAACATCTGAGCCTCCCTCATATCTGTCTATCTGTCTACCTACCTACCTACCTACCTACCCATTTATCTATATATCTCTCTCTCAATTATTCATCAATCATCTATTTATTATTGGCAAGGACTAATAAATTGTTCTTTCTTCCCATGGTTTTTAATTCTTCACAATTCTCTGTTATTATGATGCTCAAATTGTCCTGATTGGCCAGTGGGAGCCCCTTTATCCTGACTCATTTGGCTTTGTTATTTGCCCCATATCAATTGTAAGCATCTTTTTGCTTTCTGACATCAAAAGGCATCTGATGGTTCCAGGCCTGGAACCATCCATTGGTTGGTGGAGCTCTGGATAGTATTAGAAACCTTGTTCTTTAGCTAGATGTAGCCAGTGCCTTTGTCTATATATCACATCAGTAATGGTTTTTTTTTGTGATCTGATATTAATTATAATTAATGGTATTTATATTTAACCACTTTCTCACATATATAAATGAATTTACTTGAAGATGTTCTGTACATTTTCTTTTTGTTTTTGGTATGAGATAGAGTATCAATTTTCATATGGTTAAACTTCAGAAAGTTTTATTTAAAAGAACCATGACACCTATGAATTCATTCTGTCCCATATTATCAGGTATCTAACTAACCAGAAACCACTGTGGTGATAATCTTTTCACAAGTGGGTCATCATGCTGTCTGCTGTTGGGTTTCTTTTAATGTGAACTCTTTGCTTAGTTTGGCTATTGTGGACACTAAAGGCTGAAGGAGAGGAAAATGGGCTAATTTTTAAAGCTTATCCTTGCTTAAGAGGAATGAGTCATTCTGGGTCTGAGTTACACAGGGCCATAGAAAATATACAGCCTTCCCTTCTCTTCACTGTGTTGAAACATTATTTGCCTTAGGCTTTTTTATTTTTTCCTTTTCTGTTCCTTGGCAAAGTCATAAGGCACTAGGAGTCTGGCTGGAATAAAATTTTGTGGGTAGATGTTCTGAGGAAAGTTCCAGTATAGATACAGCCTTCCTTTCTCCAGCACTTGGGGAAAAGAGATGAAGCTGGAATATTTCATCGACGACCATCTATGAATAACAGCATACATAAGCGACAGATCGCTTTGTATGAATTTTGTCTTTTGACTAGAGGTTTGTTTCTTTTTATTTTTCAGCAGTTCTTTCTCAGTAGCATTATAAAACTGTCTGGAACACAGGAAAATTTTCTTGGTTTTATTATTATTTTTAATAAGTTTTTTTGCCTAAACTTTCATCGAAACTTATATTTTTCTTAATAACCTGAAAGAACTCTATCTCTGTTTTCTTTAAGATTTCAAGATAACAATCAAGTTAAAGTATGGTGAGCTTGATGAAAACCACTTGTATTATATAATTTTAAAAGTAAAAAGACATTTATTCTTAAATATCACCTTAATCAATGCCTTTCTGGTGCCATTTATTCTGCTAACAACATGATCTATTTATTATTTAATTTGTGTTATTATTAACAGTTGCTTTAGCACCTATTTTAAATTTGATTTCATAGTATCTAAGCTTAAAATATATCTATTTCTCTTTATAGGTATACATCTATATTTGTCATCTATTTGTCATCCATTTGCCTCCCTACTTATCTATCATTATTTTCAACACTTCAATGACCATATTATAGCTTTTAAAAAGTGTGTTTGGTTTATAAAATGACCAGAGCATGGGAAAGACTAATCTTAGATTATACAAATAAATAATCCTAAAATGATTGGGGAAACATATATAGTTTCTTCTGTATTTACTGAAGCTTTTATTTTAATTTTTTACAGAAATTCTTCAAATCATAGACTAGTAAAATAAGTATAAAATGTTCAGGTCACCCAACTCCAATTGCTAATTGCCTTACTAGTCTTTTAAAATTGCAGGCATCCACTATCTATCCTCTGCTTGAACTCCTTCCTTGTTATTGAGGAACATGCTAATTTAAGAGCACTCATTTCCAGGCATGAACTTTTGAGAACATTTTTCTCTAAATTACTTAATAAATTCATTATTATTATTATTACTGAATTAAAATTGGTTCAACCTCTATTTTCTTAGTCACAGATATTTTCTAAACTGTTTTCACAAGGACAGATCTTAAACATTTCAAGTTACCAATCTAGGAAAGGAAATACTGTATTTTCTACCCATTCTCTGTTCATAATTATAGAAAGACATCATTCTGTTGATCCATATCAACCCTAACAATTTCATGTATTTATTTTTAAAATATTTTTTAAGTTGTTGATAAACCTTTATTTATTTATTTATATGTGGTACTGAGAATTGAACCCAGTGCCTCATACATGCCAGGCAAGTGCACTACCACTGAGCCCCAGCCCCAGCTCCAATTTCATGTATTTTGGTTAAATCAAAACTGTACCATCCAATAATTTCTCAGTTTACCATTTGGACATAAGCATAGGATTTTATATTCAATAATATCAAAGTTCTCCTTGGAATTTGCTATATCATTTTAACTACTTGAAATATGTGCATGTTCTTATTTTCTTATTCAGTGTATTAGCTGTCACTCTTTATTTTACAGTGCCATAGAGTTCCACATACTTAAAATATTTTTTCAATGGTTTTCATGACTCAACTGTTTTTTACGTCTGAACTAGCATTGACTTTAGTCATCTTATAGGGTCATTATTCTCTATTTCTATTATTGCTCAGGGCACTGTGCTAAACTTTCTTCTATTCTCAATCTCCACACTACTGTTGAGATGCTTCTGTTCATTTTCCTAGAGAGCTCCTCAATCTACAAATTCACAGAGGAGATTCAGGGATTCATAACCATTGACATGAATATTTTAATTTGGTTCTATAACATCAGGATTTTAAAGGCAAGCATGAACAACAACAACAAAAGACTGACCTATGTACTATCATTTGGTATATACACGTCTTCATTGTAGTCTTCCTCCTGATCATCATCTGCCACACTGAGTTCCTCATCTACTCTGCAGAACCCAAACTGCCTATCTCTGTCGTGCTTTTCCTCAGAGGGTGGCACCTTTATGATACAGGGGTCCAGAAACTTAGAAATTGCTGGAACTTAGAAATATAACATGACTCCTCTTTATCATTCTTCCCATGTAACAGATCACAATTTTTATCAAAACTACCATAAAAATGTTTCACATACCCCTTCCCTCCTGCATGCCCACTCGGAAGCCCACCATTATCTCCTTCCACTGTGACAGCTGAGTGGGCTTCCTGCCTCCAGATGGAGCCTCTCCCATCAGTTCTCAAGCCTAAAAAGTCTTGCTAAAAACAGAAAGTGATTACATTACACTCTAGAACTAAAATTCTGTATTTGCGTCCATTACTAAAGGATGAAGTACAGACTGGACTTTGCAATCACACAGCTGCTTATGGCCATTCCCTACCTGCTCATCAGATTATAGTCCTCATTCTCAGTCTGTGATCTAGTTGGAGTTCATTTTGAGATCTTCTTAGGGACACTGATTTTACTTCTAGGATTTGGCAGGTACTATTCCTTCCCCCTGCAACACTCGTTTTATGTTTGTTTGTTTTTCCCCACCTGTTCCTCTCACTTAACTTAATGGCTTAGGTAAACATCAGTTCCACTAAGCTAAAACATAAGGCTGATGGATGGCAACTCGATTAGAACCTCACTGTGCCAGCCCTGCACTCTCTGTCATAGTTCACTCTGTCTAGAAGCTTAGCATTAGCCCACATTTCATAATCTTCCAGAATACCCCTCTCTCTGAGTAAACACAGAGTTAAGTGAAACCAATCTCCTTGCTGGGCAAAGACAGCTTCAGGACAAGTCCCAAAGGCACACCTTCACCAGATTACTGACATTAAACTCATCCTATGAGGAAATGATGGAGCAGTCACTAATTATTTTCTCAGGTTTATTGAAATGTTTTTATATGTGGCCGTTGACAGGCTGCAAATGTCCACTGTTCTGTCCCTAACAAAGCTTGACACAATGATCAATCAATAGTATCTGATTCATATATTTTCTGAGTATATCTATGGCCTTTATTATTTCAAACAAGGGTGGACGAAGATAAGAGTTTATAGTGAGCAAATAGAGATTGCCCTCTAAATTAGTATCCATTAAACAATGTCCTTTGAGTAATACAATTCAACAAGCTATAAATCCTAATTGTAGAGCTTTTCTTCATTGTGACTGCGTGGTCCATCAAGAGAAATGTTGTCAGATGACACACAGATTCCCCAGACTTTGTCTACAGCCAACTCTTGCTTCTATATGTTCAGTCTCCTAACCTTTTAGGGATAGGCAGAAAATGATAGCCAGGCATGGTGTCATACGCCTGTAATCCCAGTGGCTCAGGATGCTGAGGGAGGTGGATCATGAGTTCAAAGCCAGCCGCAGCAAAAAACGAGGTATCAAGCAACTCAGGGAGACCATGTCTCTAAATAAAATACAAAAGAGGGCTATGGAGGTGGTTCAGTGGACAAGTCCCCTGAGCTCAATCCCTGGTACCAAAAAATAAAGAAAGAAAAAAGAAAACAAAATTACAGTTAGGGGAAATAAGTTCTGCTATTTTGTTGCACAAAAGGGTGAATGTATTTAATGCTGCATTATACATCCCAAAACAACTAGATGGGAGGATTTCAAATGTTCTCATCACTACAAAACAATAAGTATTTGAGGTAATGGATATGTTAAATACTCTGATTTGATTTCTACACGTGATATACATATATTAGAACATCATATTTTAACTCTACAGATATGTTAAATTATTACATTTCAACTAAAAATAAAACTGATAGACTATTAAAAGCTCAGAATCTAAAGTAGAGAGTCATCCACATCCTGTGAAATTCAGTTCATTTAAGGAAATAGGTATATAAGCCAAAAACCTTCCTTATAACACCACAGGTCCATAATAGAGATATGGGGCAAAGAGATCTTCAAGAACAAAGGAAGGGACACACTACTGTGGTTGGTCTGCCATGATCTATTGCCTGTGAACCTAATCTCATTCCCACTAATTACTAATTTTCTTTCTAAAAGCTTACATCCCACTCAATTAACCATTTGCTCCAGAGCACTGCCTTAATTCTATACTAACTTAACAATTCTGAGAAATAAAAGAATAAAAGGAAAAAGATTACACATCTGTGGTTTGCGGAAGGAACCTTCTGAAACTTTTTTGAAATGAGGATAACATTTATTCTTCTCTCACAGCCCCTTAATGATTACTGATGGTAGCCAAGGGCTCTCAGCCACAAGTTCTTGCAGTACCTTAGAACAATTCATCTGGGTCCAGAAAATTGGATTCATTTTGAGTAGCTGGGTGCTCTTTTACAATCTCTTCACTTATCTTTCAGTTTCAATTCCCCATACCCAATATATTTTCTACTCTTTCCAGTCTGAAGATCATTCTCTTTGACAGGGAAGACAGAAATAAAATAGGAGATTCCTATTTCCTCTCTTTCTTGTTTGCTAACTTTATACCATCTGCTCATAATCAATAGGATTACTGCTTGGTTTTTTTTACCTTGCACAGGACAGAACTAAAAACATGTTCTTATCCTCAGCTTCTTCCAAACTTTAGTCTTTATGGCACAATATTAATCTTTGTTAGATGACATATGTTCTCATATTTATATTGGTTGTCACTTTTGTTTTGAGAAGATTAAAACCTTCTCAAATGATTTAATATTCATTTTATGTGTTCATTTGTAGATTTGGGAAGTAATTTCATGGTCAAAGTGTATCCTAGGTATCTTGTTGAGGTGCTCTATGGCTATAGAGATGTTCCTCTAGGCAACTAGTTAATAAATGGACCAGGGCTTCTATTCAAACCCTTCCACTGGTTTGAAGGATATCCCTCTTTCCACAAGTCTCTCTGTTCCCCCTTTCAGAAACACAATCATGTTCCACAGAGAAAGCACTTCAACTTGTCTCTCTCTCCTGCAACAGGTTTTCTATACACACATAGGCAAATACATCTCTATGTACATATTTATTGTTTCTATACAAATAGTGTTATATCAGTCCACTGGAGTTGCCATTACAACATATCACAGACTGGAGGGCTGAAACAATGGAAATTTATTCCTCACAGTTCTGGAGGTTGAAAGTCCAAGATTAGGTGCAAGCATGCATATTTCTTTGAGGCCTCCCTCTTTGGCTTTCAGTAGATCACCTTAATGTTACATTGTCACATGGTCACCCCGTCCAGTTTGTATGCATTGTCCTCTTCAAATATAGAGCATCATTCATTGGATTAGCATCCATCCATCTGACTTAATTTTTCCTTAATTACCTCTTTCATGGCCTTATCTTCACATACACTCATAATCTGAAGCTTTGGGATTAGGAATTCAGCATGTGAAGTTCAGGAGAGACATAATTCAGAGCAAAGCAGGTAGTTTGCCAAAAACGCTTTTCTCATTTTGTTTTTTTCCTTCAAAATATGTCTTAGATATTTAAGATCTTTTAAGATACACAAAGTTCTGCCCAATTCTTTTTAACAACTATATACTTTAATATTTAAATGTGGCATAAGTTATAACCTATATATGTATATGTCATGTACATCTAAAAAGAAATAATAAAAATTTTCAAAAAAATAAATGTGTTGAATATTCTTAACCATTTACTTAATGATGAAAACAAGTCTCCTTTAAAAGGTTTAACAATATTACAGAATATTATGGAAAGGCCATTCTGCACATATGTTGATATTTATGTCAGATATATTCTCAATAATGGAATATAGATAAGGGGAAAAGTTAAAAGTACTTAAAATTTTTTCTAACTAGTGATAATTTGTCTTCCATAAAGTTGTAGCAATTCATACCTTTAGCAGTATGTATAAAAGGCCTGTGTGTTATTGAACTGTGATATTTGCTGATATGCATAAGGAAAAACTACATATTTTTGTCATTTTAATTTTGCCTTTATTTTATTATGGATAGTTAAGTATCATATTTTAATGTTTAAGAAACATTTGTATTTCATTTTTTACAAATGGACTTTTGATATACTTCCCAATTTTTATAGGTTTCCTAATATTTTTTAGTGATAGAAATATTTACACATTAGAGATATTAACATATTTAGAAATGCTTCTATAATTTATTGCTTATATAGGAACTTATTTTTTTCTTTAAGCAGATATGTCATATTTTAATATAGTTGAATTTATAAATATATTCTTATAAGGGTCCTGAAATTTTGTGCCATACTTAGATGGCCTTCATTGTTCTTAAATTATGAAAGTATTTTGCATTTTTTTTTGTTTTCCCCTAACACTTCATGGTTGGTTTTTCACCAATCATTCTTTAGTCCATCTTGAATTTATTGTGTGTAAGACAAAAATTCAAATTAATTTATTTTTTGCTAATGGCTAACATGTTCCTTCCTTCATTTGATAACTAATAATCCATATTTTCTTACTTAAATTGAAATGCCTTTTTTTACATGGAAAAAATAGCCTTATGGTGTTAGATGGCTTTCTGAATTTTCTATTCTGTTCTATTTAATTATAAGCATGCCCTACTCTGTTATAATATTGTTAGCTCTAAAATGTGGTTCAATAATTTATGAAAGGTAGTCCTATTTATTTGTTTCTAGAATTATTACATATATTTTGCCAACCAATTAATAAGATTAATATTGGAAGAGCTGGCTTTCTTATATTGTTGGGTTTTTCTATTCAAGAATATAGCAAAACTAGGCTAGAGACATAGTTCATTGGTAGAGGGCTTGCCTGGCATATGGAAACCTTGGTTCAATCCTCAGAACCACAAAATAATAATAACAACAACACAAACAACAGATCGGAACTTTCCGTTTGAAAACAAATGCCTGTTGTGTCATTAGCTGGTGCCGTTTTTTTGTTAGCTTATCTTTGGTACATCAGCTATTTTGTTGCTATCATTGATGTTTTTTTTCTCCCATCATATTTTATAACTCACTTGCATCAAATAGACTTTTGGTATTCAATATATTTTATTATAGTTCTTAAAGCACTGGCATTTTTGTAATATGTGTACATATATATATTCATATATAGAGAGATTTCGTCTTACTTTTTTTGCTATAGAATTTAGCATAATGATACATCAATGCAGACATTTAAAAATGATATTTACAATGCTTTTCTACCTAGTTATGCTCCAGAATGAACTGAAATTTCACATTTAAAATAATGGTTGTATCATAAAAATATGTTATTTTTTTACAAAGAGTCTACCATTTAAACCCCACGATCTTACAGTTGTTATTTAAAATAAAGCATTTCATTGATGCATTATTATTGCTGGTTTGCTTCCGAGTAAGATTATGAATAAATATGAAAATGGAAAGCATTGTAATCTTCAAAATGACTTAAGATAATGAGTCCTTTAATACTTTTGGCTAAAACAACAAAACTAGAACGTCAAAAGAAGAAAGGGCCCAGATTCTTTTTGAAAATTTCCATTAAAGAAGCACATTTTATTTCATATTTACATAAAAATACAAATGTTTGCAATTGTGAGTGTTCCTGATCTGCTATTTGTTTGAGAATGGTAACCTCATAAAAAGACAATTTGCTCCCAGAGCACATTCATTGACTGGAATATCTCTTTGTGGACATGTGCATTGAGTTTCTCATTCTGGGACTTGTAATGATGATTATGATGTATTAGACGAATAAAAACATTGAATAAATGAGCACTTTTCCCCTGAGGACATCATAAAATATATGAGACTGACTAATCTTTGGAGGAATTTTGGTGGCAAATAAACAAATAACTTTATCACAACAATAGCTCTCACACCTCCTTGGATAGTGTTCTTTGCCCTGTGAATGGTTCATCATAGTATCATTCTTTTTACACTGATAATCAGTATGATATAACTCACACTTATTGTTCTCTGATTTCTTATACTTCCCACTCTTTTCTCATCAACTTGATTGTCAATTCTCTGGATAGAGGAACTATTCATTATGACTCTTATTTTTCTTATTGCTCTTTTCCCCATTCATCAGCTCCCAGTGCTTAAAATATCTCTGGGCACACCATGACAAGAAATTACTATTTACTTAAAAAGTTAAGCTTTAATTGAATTAATTAATAAAAAATACCAACTGCCTGTGATTCTTTAGTGTGGTGTTTTGGGAGATTGAAAAAAAAATGGATAATATATCAATAATCTCTTGAGGTGTCTAGACCTTTTCCTCTTGTATTATTTCCACCTTCATAAAAAGTGTGACATTTGCTCTCGCAGCATTAATGATTATGAGGATACAAAATCTCCAGGGACTCTCAAAGATAAATGTCTCCACATTTCCAGCTGGTATGATTGCTACAGACCTACACTCAATTAGAATTTCACCTTAAAACAATAATTATCTTTGGGCTGTAAAAGAGTAACATGTGTTAGACCAGTGAGTCACCCAAAACAAACAAATAAATACTGGCGAAGCACAAACAAGCAAATCACTGTTTTAGGAGTTGAAAAACAATTTTATGGAGCCAGGTTTTAAGAGGCCAAGATTCCAGAGAATGTGGAACGAGTTGAAAATCCACCCCACATGCTCTGCTTCTTTTTCCCTTCAGGTAGCTTCCAATTCCTGACAACTTTAAAATGTCAGTAACTTTTAGCCACCTGGTGAAGAGGAAAGAAAGTGGGGAATTGAAGCTCATGGGGAATTGAAGAAGGTGAGTACTTAGAGTAACACTCATGAATCAGAGCACAGGGATTGTGCCCTTGCAGATGCTGAAACCTTGACTGCACTAAGGAGATGAGTATTTATTCCTACTCCTTTTCAGAAAACCAGGAAATTCTTTTGGAAAGATGTCATCGTCTACTCTTCTTCTACTGCCAAGACCAAATGACTGAAAATAAAGAGGAAAAATGAAAAAGAGAAACAGACTGATACAATTCCAGATATTGGAAATGGCAGAAACAGACTTGGATATAAGAGTTTTATAAATGACAATTCTCTGGCAAAATGCTGTATCTCGTCATCTGAATTTTACCAGAAAACAGAGATTAACTTTTGTGAGATCAACTACACATTACAGGACTGAAAAATCAACTTATTAAAACTGAGAATGCAATAAATGGTTTAAATAGCAGAATAGGCACAGGGTTTGTGAACTGGGAGATAGATGAGTAGAAAATAATCCTGATAGAAACACAGTGAAAGAAAAAAAATAAAAAAAATATGAAAAAGTAAATCAAAACCACATGCGACAAAGTCTGATGCATATATAAATGGAATTCTAAATAGAGAGCAGAGAGAATAGACTATAAGCAATAACTGAAGAAATAATGGCTGAGAAATTTCCAAACTGAAGGAAGATATCAAGCTACAAATTCAAGAAGTACAATGAAACTCAAGCTGGATAAAGAAAAAATACACTTACACATTTAAAAAATGCCAAGACCAAACACAAAGAGCCAAACGTAAAAACACCCAGAGGAAAAGTAATTCCCATGAAAGAAGCACAAGTAAGATTGTCTGCTAACATTTCAAACCAAGGATGAAAGCCAGAAGAAAATTTAATGTCATCTCAAAACAGTGAGGGAAAATAACTGCAACCTAGGAATCTATATCTAGGCAAAATGGTCTTCAAACCGTATGAAGCAAATGAATTTTCATACAAATGAAAAGAAAAGATGTTTTGCCACTTGACCAAATAAAAATGTAGGATGGGCTTTTATGAAGAAGGAAAAGGATCCCAGTTAAATTTATGGAAACATAAGAAGGAATACAAATTTATGAAACAAAATTAATATACTGACAAATTTAAATGAATACTGGTTGTGTGAAACAATAACACTAATGCATCATGAAACGTTAGTGTGTGGAATAGTCCATGGTTGATATCCCACCTGATTTTCCATGCAGTTGTTGACAACTCCCTCACACTAATAGTCTTCTGGCCTTCAATGCCTACTCTCCTCTCTGCCTGAGGCCTCTCTCCAGCATCAGTGAAACACAGTCTATTCGGCTATGCACACATCTGCCCTGGAGTTCAGAGTGGTAATGCTCTGGGACAATCCTCAATCTATATCAAAATCAAGTTGGTAGATAGATTCCCTGGTGTCCTTAGCATCTGTGGAGAGAGTCTGTGATATCTCTACAGAGGAGCCCTATTTTAGTTTCCTAGGGTTGCTATAACAAATTACTGTGAATTTAGTGACTTAAGACAACAGAAATTCATTCTCTCATAGTTCTAGAAGGTATAAACTTGGAATCAAGGTGCCAATCTGGCCATGATCCCTTTGAATGCTCTCTGAGAGTATCCTTTGTTGCCTATTTTATCTTCTGACATCTCCAGGTACTGCTAGATTTGTGGTTCCAATATTCCAACCTCTGCCTCCAACTTCACGTGGCCTTCTCCCCCTGGATTTTTGTCTCTTGTTCTTCTGTATTTTAAAGGACTTATCATTGAACTGAGAGTCTTCCCTAATCCAAGATGATCTCAGAATTTTAAACTAATTATCACTATAAAGATCCTTTTTCCAAAGAAGTTGACAACCAGGGTCCTGCGGTAAGGATGAGGACACAACTTCTTGGGTGCCCTCGTTCAACACATTATGCAATACCCCAAATATGTGACCAGGTCATTCAGATAATCTGTTGTATTTTCTTCCTTCTCCATTGATCACCTTTCTGAGATTACTTTCCAAGTAAACTCTTGGAACTCTGGTTCATCTCAGGATTCATTTGTGAGGGAAGCCAAGCTGTAGCCAATAGATGAAGTAAACTATATGGAAATAGTAGCACATAAAGTGTGAGAAGGTGAATGTATTAAAAACCTATTCAAAAATATTCCATTATCTGGAGGGATTTAAAAGTATTATAGTACTCTTTTAAGTCAAGGATGAATGTTCTGATCTCGAGGGTCCCTAAAGTTAAATAAATAAATAAGTCAATAAATAAATCATAATCAACAGTTAATATGGAACAATGGATCAAAATATTCTTGATATTTCTAAAAGATGACAAGAAAGGGAAGGAAAAAGAATTAAGAGGGGAGGGGAGGGGGGATAGTAGGGGATAGGAAAGGTAGCAGAATACAACAATTACTAATTGGGCATTATGTAAAATTGTGGATGTGTAACCGACGTGATTCTGCAATCTGCATTTGGGGTAAAATTGGGAGTTCATAACCCACTTCAATCTAATGTATGAAATATGATATGTCAATAGCTTTGTAATGTTGTGAACAACCAATAAAAAAAATAAAATTAAAAAAAAAAGATGGAAAACTAGAAATCATATTGGATCTAAAGATCAACAAAACAGTACATTAGATCAGTCGTTAGTATAATTAATGCTCTAATTACAAGACACTGTTAGAGTGGCTAAAAAATCCAAGTATATGGTGCTTATTAGATATACAACTTAAAAAGATGTACCAAGCTAACCACTATTTATAAGCAAGCTAGGAAAACCCTCCTGATGTTACAAAGTAGGTGGTTAAGCTAACATCATTTCTAGAGATGAAGAGAGATGATGATAAAGTATCTACCAGGATGAACAATAATTCTGAATCCTTACACAGCTAACGGCACAGTCCTAACTTATACAAACTCCAAACTACCAGAAGTAAAGGGAGATACAGAGTAATCCACATGAGAGAAAGACTGCAACTCATCTCACTCAATCATTTACAGAATATGCAGACTGAGAACATCAGCAATGATGCAGGGGATCTGAACTTGACACCTAACTCTCAGCCCACTGATCTATGGAAAATACTGAGAGATATCCTTCTTTCCAAGAACAAATGAGGCGGTTACCAAAATTGATCATAAGCTGCATCACAAATTTTCAAAAGTTTAAAAGTAAGTAATCTTCTTCTAAATTACAGGTGGTAAAATATAACAAAGCAGAATTCAGAATATATTTTGGAAAAAAAAAACAACAAAGGACAAAATATCGTATCATGTAGGAGGAAGATTAAGCCCTTCTTGAAGGAAAAAATATAGGCTTATATGAGTTTATTAGAATAAAGGTTGAAATTCAGGAAGCTAAACATCTATTTTAAGATATTAGGGGAAAAAGCAAAAATATAAGAAAACCAACAAAAAGAAAAACTTTACTTTTGAAAACAATAACTTCTTTTTTCATTTATACTCTTTAAGACTATTCTCACATTCCTAGATTGAAACACCTGCTAACATTTCAAAAAATAAAAGATATACACTAGCAAGAAGTATAGTTTATATTTTACCAAACAAGGACATGAGGAGAAAAATAGATTGTTATAGTTCATCATTCATTTTATAATGCACTTATAAAACACTCTTATGGTTTGGCCATGTGCTAAAGACTTGGCCACCAGTTTATGGAGCCATTGGAGATGGTGAAAACTTGAGGATTTGATGCCTAGTTGGAGGAAGTAGGTCACTTGATCATGACTTCAAAGAACATGTCTTGTTTTGTTTTTTTTTTTTTTTTCTGCCCACCTCTGTTTCTGCTTCCTGGCTTCAGTGGGGTTAACCGCTTTCCCCCACCTTACTATACTGTGTCACCACAAGCCCAGAAACAAAGAAGCCAAGTGACTATGGAATGGACTGAAACCTCCAAATAGGAAGGACAGATTCTGAAAATAAAGAGCAGCCCTTTAATAAAAAAAAATATGAAAATATCATAACATTCCCAATTTCATTGAAAATTAGAAATAAACTTTGTCACAAACCATCAGTATCTTATAAATACTACTTTATTGATATTCTTATTCATCATATACTATTGAATTGGCTGGGGTTGGAGGTTTCCTAGCATGCACAAAGCCCTGAGTTCAATCCTCAGCACCACAAAACAAAAGTACATTAAGTCATTGGACTATTCATATTTTGCAGTAATATGAATAATGCCATTATTCTAATTAAATATCGGCACACAAGGAATACTGATTCTGTTCTGTCCAGTTTCATATATAATTCTGACTCCTAAAATGAATTCTTACCAACTCCTCTGCCTAGATTTTTGAGATGTGGGGGCCCATTTGTTTGTCTTTTATTTAGAACTCAAGGAAAGTGATTGTTCTGAGTCTTAGCTTCCTCATTATAGTTGAACCCAGACATTCTTTCATTCTACTCCACTCATTTTTTCTTTCAATTCCAAAAGTGCCTTCCAAAGGCACCAGAGTTTGATTTATTTCTCTCAAAATCTTTATTTTCATAACATTTATAGATTAATGTATGCATAGAATTTAAAAGTTTTGTATCATGTGTTTGTGTCTTTCTACATAAATGAAACCACACTGTGATTGTTCAATCTGAATTAATTGAACTAGCTCCTTTCTGAGATACTTCTAACTGGGAACAAAATTTTCCCTTAGGTGTGGTATGGTTTGAATATTTGTCCTCAACAAAATTCAAGTGATACTTAATCCCCAGACCCATATATTAATGGTACTGGGAGTGATTCTTATAATTGAATTTATCCATTCATAGACTAATAGATGCATGGGCTATTGAGGGATTGAGCTGAGTATTATAAAAGTGGGTCCATTAGAAAAGCCAATTTAGCCACCTCTTATGAGCTCTCTGCCCCACCTCAGGGTTCTGCCGAGTTCCCACCAACAAGTAAACCCTCACCACATACAACCCCTCAACTATCCACTTCCCATCCCCTAGAACTGTAAGAAACAGATATATTTTCTTTATATATTACTCAGTTGCAGATATTCTGTTATAGCAACAAAAGATGGAAAAAGACATGTTTGTTTATTCTCTTAAGAAATTACCCTACTAAGAATTTATCTTAGACAGTTCTTAAGATATATCTAAAGTTTTATTTTTCAACCACCAAAACACACAATAGGGTTGAGTTAAATGTTCTCTCATAATCAGAAACCAGAATCTTATCTGCAGAGGGAAGAACATTCCAGTGATGACATCTTTCTAGAAAGTCTAACCTGCCTCTCTAACTGCAGTGTTTAAGCAGGAGTACTGCCGCCATCCATCTTAATCACTAAAAAATGTTTTCATGATTACTCTAGTTATTTGTCATTCAACTGCCTGGGCTTAATAAACTTGCCTGAAAAATAAAGTGCTTCATTCTGTGATTTGTGATGTGGTTTAAAGTCCCTGTTGTCTCATGAGTGGTGTTTAAACAGTCCAAATTAAAATGTAAGCACTTGAGAACTAGATTAAATTATGTATCACCAGTTTCTCTTCTTCAAAGTTCCAAACTCATGTTGTCTTTGAAATTGAGTATTAAATTGCCCCTGGTGGCACTGAGCTTTTCTTATCTTTTATCAATTTATATGGGTATCCAGTAAGTTAAAAAAAAAATCACACTTTCCAAATTCATTTTCTGAAGAAGTGCCGGAGCCTTGTTCTGAATTGAAAGCAAGGGTTTTTTTTTTTTTTTTTTTTTTCATCTTTTCTTTTCTTTTCCTAAATTAGAGTTCTACTGCAGGGTGAGAAAGACAGGCAAATTACTTTGTTGAACATCACTCTGATTCTGCATTGCAATAGGATATTTGTGTACTTTTATCTCATTAAATTGTTTAACTATCTACCTGACACAGGCATTCTCACAGGTTTTATAGATCGGAACACACAGTAATTTCCTTCAGATTTCAAAGCCTATTAGATCCCGACATATTTTAGGAACCTCATGGAAGGTTGAAGGTTGAGACAGACAGGCATCACGGGATTATTTGTGGACCCCTTTATAAAAGATCTCGTCCTGACTCCTAGCATTATTATATGATCCAGGCTCCTCAAGAGGTGGTGCATATCACTGTGTCCTCTAAATTGCTGTCCCCAGGAAGTCTGTGAATGCTCTGTATTTGTACTTCAAGATTTGGAGGAAATCAAATATTCCAGTCTCAAGAAAAAATTCCAGTCTCAAGAACAAAGGCAGAGCTGGTTCTCAGTCTCCTAGAAGGCTGAACATCTAACAAGAATGTTGACCTTAGAAGTGAGCTCAGGAGCAATCAAGATGGAGTGGTGAGAACAAATCCCTTCACCCTCATGTTCAAATGCTCACCAGCTTGCTTATTCATCCATTTCTGGTAATATTTTACTGGGTACTCTGTATACTAAATTATTTAAGATACAGTCTCTATTCTTACCTAGGTCCTTTGGATCAAATAATTCCCTATAACTTTAAAATAAAAGTTATGACAACACCATGTCAAATAAAAATTTATTTTAAAATGTTATAGCTTAAAAAGTCTCATATCACTTCTTTATTTCTTTAGTAGCAACTACTAACTCCTGTTGTTACTGTAGTGAGTGTTGAGTTTTTAGAAGATACTGCTTATGTCTATTTTCACAGTCTCATACTATCCCAATTTTCTTTGCCAACTTCACAAATAATAATATTTTTAATAACCTAAAAATTAAAAAATTGTGATACTTCCTACCATTGTAACCTCACATACCATGAGAGGTCACAGATCACCTGGAGTTATTATATGTCCACCATTCGGCAGGGAACTCAACTTATGCCCATGAGAAAGTCCACAGGAAATTTCACACATGTTGAGGAAAGTAAGTTGAAATAGTTGTGTTGGGGCCCAGAATACAATACTGTTTGTCAGCTTTCCATCATTGTAATGAAGTGCCTGAGGTAATGAACTTATAAGGAGAAAAGGTTTATTTTGGCTCACTGTTTTGTAGGTTCCAGTCCAGGATCAGTTGGTCCCATTGCATCTAAGCCCATGATGAGGCAGTGCATCATGGTGGAAGCATGCTGCAGGGCAAAACTGCTCACCCTATGGCCAAGAAATTAAAAAGAAAAAGAAGAAGGGACTAGAATGTACTCATCTCTTTTGAGAACACAACTCCAATGACCTTCAGATTTCCAGGCCCCGCTTCCTAAACTGTTTCCACTACTTTGCAACAACACTACCCTAGGGACAAATCCTTAATGCTCAGGCCTTTGGGGACATTTAATATCCAAACATTAGAACAAACCCCAAAGTGAAATCCTCAGAACCCAAGTTTCTCTCTGAACCTAAGTTTCTCTTTGATATTTTGCCTCCTTGTTTCTCATTCTTCACTTTCTCCAAGGAAAGCTACAGACAGTGGAATTTCTCTTTCCCACAGCAGATCATTGAAACAAAAATCTTTTTTCTCCAAAGTCAGCCACCCAAAGCTAAAATCATTACTATTTCTGCTATCTTTCTGGGCACATAGGAATATGTCACCATGAACCCCAGTATTATATATAACTTTAATGTACTAATAAATGACATAGTAAAAAATGAAATGTATCATTCGGTGTGATGCCTATAGTAAATAATAATGCATTGTACACTTGAAAATCACTGACAGTCTTACATATTCTTGACACACAAAAAATAGACATACGATGTAATGCAAAAAAGAAATGTGTTGGGTCTAAGAAATTCTTCGACCAGCCTTGTTTGATTGTAAGTCATAAGACCCCCATTCCAGAAAGCGTCCTGCCCCATGCCCAGAAGGAAGAAATATTTCACAGAGAAGCCAAGAATTAAAACAGAAAAGCCTCACCAAGCTTTCCCTCTATTACTTATAACATACCTTTCCTATCCAACAACGTTTGTACATCACTGTCTAAGCTTCACCAAATGTACACATGAAGGTGGATAGTTCACCCTTGGAATCTGAGTCTTTAATCTGAAGTCTCCCACAAAACTATGATAAATCTAAGACTACAGAACTATGATCAGATAAAACTCTGATCACATTAATTTATGAGGAGTTTCTCTTGTTAATCTGTCTTGTTATAGGGGTGTCAGTCATGATGTTTTACAATGAGCAGGAAAGGAGTCACCCTTTGTAGGCTACTACATGACATCTGTCATATCTTTTAATATTCATATTTTTATAAGCTGCGATATCTTTGTCCTTGAAGATGGGCTATGTAGATTACGATGGCCATACTTGGGTGAAAGCCTCTCACCACTGGTGGCATTCATCTTTTCTACAGTGCATGAGAGGCCTTTGACCTTGCCCTGATATTGGCTCTGTGCATTATATTCAAAATGTTGGTTCTAAGTTGGTGCCTCGTTCCTTCAGGTATCTATATATGTGCATTGCACAGGTTAAGTATAGGGTTAATTGGGGAGTTGTTCCCGGTGGAAGGATGCAGTTGAAGGTCTGCTTGTTCTGGTCTGTTAAGTGTGACAGAACAGTCATGAAGAAAGAAATCTTGTCGTTGGCACAGAAAGCCTATTCAAGGAGCTGAAAGCTGTGATGTGAGCTCCACAAGAGCATTTGTAGACTTGCTGAGGCACATGGTCATCTTGTACCCAAAGATGAGACTCCTCCAGGAAGAAGCACAGCATCCAGATGGGAGCTGACAGCCCTGGGCCCTGGGTTAAACAGCAGAGGTCTGCTCCCTCCTAAAGCTGAGTGTGATTTCTAGCTATGTTCTTTGTGGTGTCAGTAAATGGAGTGTTTGACCATAGTGGGAAGATTGAATTACTGGACTGGGATTTTCTGGTAACTTAGCTAACTCCAGTGACTCAGTTTTTGATTTAACTGCAAATAAATTTGGAAAGTCTTGGTAAAACCTTTCTTTTTTTTCTTAATAACAGCAACAACACGAACAACAACAAAAAAATCAAGATACTTTGGCCTTTGGAAAGATTACTATGTGCTATATTTTAAGGCCGTCTTCTTCTTCTTCTTCTTCTTCTTCTTCTTCTTCTTCTTCTTCTTCTTCTTCTTCTTCTTCTTCTTCTTCTTCTTCTTTTTGAGGGCATTCATTTTAAAATCATTATCCTTTCTTGGCCAGTATGGATATATAAAATCACTATGAGATGCTGCTTCACAAAAGATCCCAGGTTTCTGGTTAATTTTGCTATGGAACAGAGGTTTCCCCGTTAAAGAAATAAATAAACCAAGAACTGCATTTTTGCAAACATTCAAAAATCATATAGGATATTGATTTTTTTAAAAAATCCTGTTGAAAGCACTCTGTATTTAACTCTCCTTACCTTTCCTCCTTCCCTCCCCAACAACATAGGCAGGTTCCTGAAGCTGGGACATTCAGTTCTACTGAGCTGTTTGGTTTTTTTTTTTTTTTTTCCATTATTCATTTGGTGTCTGTATTTTTCCACATTCAAGGTACTTTCACTTTTTAAAAAATTGAGGGAAAAAAACCCAACAATGTTGTCAGTATCAATAAATCTGCATCCAGAGAGAGTCACTTCCTATCAAGGTTTCAAAAGTGCTTCACGGTTTTCTGATCTCCTGTCCCTGCTAATCAACGCTGATGTTTCACATACGCAGGACACAAGATGCCAACTTCTAAACCAGCTCTGTGCTGGTTCCATTTTAGGAATGAGAACCTGGATTATTTATTTAAAAGGTATAAAGTCCTGTTTTTAAACAGCTGTCTTTGAAAGGCAGAGAGTGGTGTGAGCCAGGTAGAGAGAGGCAGGCCAGGAAGAGGGCCTGTGGGAAAAAGCAATTTTATTTTCTACTATAAATTAAATAGTCTAATTTGACCCTCCCAGTAACATGATAACCAATTACTATATTAATGGACAGGGGCTTTGCAGTCTGGTTTTATAAAATGGAAAGTAAGAGTCAATTCTACACAAATAGTTTTCTGAACACTTCTTTTTTCTTGTCTGTGTTATCAAAACCAAGTGCTTGTATAGTACTGAGTATTACTGAAAGACACGGAATCCAATGTGGTTAATGTTTGCAATATTTCTTTAAGCCTCAGACAAGAAGTGTTACAGCATTAATTGCCTGACATAATAGGTAAGTGAGATAAGAAAAAGTAGTGATTATCCCCTTTTCTATAAATTTTATTTCTCCAATTTAAAGCTTTTTTTATTCTTGAAAGCCAATCTGTGTGGTGTGGCTTGTTTATCTATACAAGGTGGCTGTTCATTCACACAGTGGATGACACATTTTGAAGTCACTCCTCCAGGCTTTTAAAGAATATTTTTAGCCCAACTCACATAAATTATTGCTCTCTAATAATATGTAATTTACCAAATCCCAGCTTTTAGCACACTTTAAAATCAAAGCAAAAGCTACACATATTCGGTAACAAATGTATATATACAGATGTGATAATGATAATCTTACTACTTAATAATGATTATTGAACTGGAATTCATCTTCAGTGTTCACACTGCAAGTGGTTTGGACTGATCAAAAGTGGAATAGGAACTGTACTTGGGTCAAAGAGGAAATGAAGTAAAAGTGCTACACTTAAGCTTAATAAAAATGTATGGGTGTGTGTGTGTGAATATGTATATATGTATATACACACACATACATATCACTCAAATATTTGGGGGAAGAAAGTAAGCCTAGTACTCTTGAGATAACGAATGTGATTAAATATGATGAAGTATGATTTTTTAAATTCTTACAAATGTGGAGCTTGATGAAGACCGGCTTCTACTGAGTCGCACTGATTTAATTTGGGCATACTGTAATTTAGTGGGCTGGAGTAGAAACAGTAATTCTGTGAGGCCATCATAAGCTCATTAGAGTCACACTGGGAACACTTAATGGTGTACAACCCACAGCTTTTTTGCATCCATTTCTTAGTGATCCCCTCTTGCCTTGCCTGCTGCTCACTAGTCCATGCTGTTGATAGCACGGTGGCTTTCAAACACCCCCTGGAAAATGAGAAGTATTTTTTAAAACAAGATTTAAGTCACCAATAAATACATAAAACCAACATTTGGGGGTGTGTGCAGCTAGGACAAAAAAAAAAAACACTTCTCATGTATTGTTAATCATGGTAAGATTGGTTAGCTGTTAAGTACTGTACAGTGCAACTAATCAAAAGCTCAAACGTCCTACACAATAGAACAGAAATAATTACTCTCCCTGAGCTGCTATTGTTTCCTGCCTCAGCTTTTCCCGGACTAATAAAAGGTTTAATTTTAAATTGTGCAAAGGAAATGTCAGCCTCACAAAGAAATACAGGGTTCAGCGGCTTTGCTCACCATCAGGTAAAACACATAAGAAATTAGACCTTAATAGACTACAGCTAGCAGCCCAAACAAACCTGAATAAGTCTGCCCTCCCCCAGGCACTTTTTTCCTCCTCACCCCTCATTGATATGACCACATGAAACAAGCCTGGGTTCCAGCATCCTCCCCTTTCGATGATGAGAAGGTTCTGATAAGGTGTGAGAGCTCTAGTTGTCAGGTGTAAGTTTTTGTGCGGATGATATCAGTTACGCACAGTGGGTGATTTGGTTCAAACAAGGCGGGGGACATTTATTCTGATGCTTCACAGGAAGACTCTGGGGGAGGGAGGGGAGAGGAAAAGAGAAAAGGCTTAAGGCTTCCTGCATTCAAATGTGTGCATCTGTTTCACTTTTACTATCTTCAAACAACTAAGATAAAATTTCAATCCAAAACTTGTTTCTGAAGCTTCAGGTTTACTGAGAAGAAAGTGCAGCTGTACATGAAAATACAGAGAGGGGTGGTTCTACTGAAACGGGAATTGTGGATTTTTCAACACAATTGGAATCAGATTTCAAACCATTGTCAAAAAGAAAATATATTAGGAAAGCAAACACATTAATCATTTCATATTTTTCATATAGTATTGTTCTAAATAACCAAAATGCCAGGGGAGTTTGGGGAGATTTGATTATCTTTATTTATTCTTTCATCTATCCAGGAATGTATGGTAATTACCTACTGCTTCCTTTCATTAAATGTTATAGTAACTTCATAAATGACCTGTCTTTATCTCTGAAGGAATTGCAATCTATTCTTTTTAAAATCTGACCCAGGATTGTAAAATTATTGGTAAATGATTCCATGCTATGCAACCTAAAGAGCCACTCCCAGGACTTGGGTAGTGACTTCACTTTGGACAAGTCATTAAATGACTGGACTCATTCTTCCACCTTGGCCAACTGCATGTGAGAATGAGAAAAGATAGATCATGTCCATCTCAGGCACACAGTGAGTGTTCAACAAATTGTAGCTCCATAAGGGAGGAAAAAAAAATCATTTTCTCTCTACCTAAGCTTCATAGTTGTGATAGACTCCTGTAACAAAAGACAGATGGATAAGGGAAAAACAAATTCAGTAACATGTATACCTTCGACTTATATGAGAGATAGCCAGAAAAATAATAGATAGCTTGTAATTGATGCTTAAAGTTCAGAAATGGGGAGGTGACCAATAAAGGCTTCAGGTTGGTGTCTTTCTCCATTGACAAGAGAGCCTCTAGTGATTTAGAGTTAAACTTCTCTTCTTGACACTGGGAGGGAGACACCATTACAAATGGAGTTTTCTAATATAGATGTAAATTTCCTTTACAAAAGGGTGACTTCTTTTGTTTTCTGAGCTTCTAGACTGCATATTTTTTTTTTCTCAAAATAACCACCTCACAATAATCCTTATACCACAAAGGTATGTTTTAGACATGTTCATATCTCCTACAATCAGCTTTCAGAGTGGCATCTACTAATCGCCTGTGTTCCAATATAAAAAAAAAAAAATAGGACATGGTATGTTTTGCATTATGTCTTATATTTTTTTCTCGCCATTTGAAGGTATTTATCATGCTCCTACCAGAATTATTTTTTTAATTATCATTAATGTGGTTTCCCTACTCAAAACCATTTGTCAGAAGCTACAGTTTTCGGGAGGGGAGGGGAGGGGAGGGGAGGGGGGATAGTAGACAATAGGACAGACAGCAGAATACATCAGACACTAGAAAGGCAATATGTCAATCAATGGAAGGGTAACTGATGTGATACAGCAATTTGTATACGGGGTAAAAGCGGGAGTTCATAATCCACTTGAATCAAACCGTGTAATATGATGTATTAAGAACTATGTAATGTTATGAACGACCAATAAAAAAAAAAAGAAGCTACAGTTTTCTAATATTTCTTAGTAAATATTTCTTTTTTTAAAAAAAAAATCTACATATAGAATGAGTACAAAAGCACCATTTTAGTAGTTTTAACTAACTTCATATATTCAACATTACAACATTTTAGGAAGCAAGAACACAACAATAAAGAGAATGTTAATGAATATTGTTATTTTAATGTTTTATAAGAATTTTCAATTGACAGCTAGAAATCATGGTGAAGTTCTGCATCAGTCTCAGCATGGAAGTAATTATGGACTTTGTTTTGTTCTAATGGAATAGAGGCAATACTGATTCACAAAGATGAGTAGTCATGAATGAGGATAGGTCCTTTTAATATTGCATTATAATCTCCTGGTTTAAGTAATTTAATTGAACTGAAAGCTTGAAAGGAACACTGATAAGTTATGTTTATTTTTCAATTGTTTGATTTTTTTCTGTGTTCTAGTGGGAATCACTAGCTGAATCTGTTGGACAGTTTCAAACTTTGTATTTGACAGACACTGTTATAGTTTTTATACACATTTTCAAAATTTATTCTGACTCAAGTTGTCACAGACCTTTTACCCATTCCTGTCTTCTATATATTCTTATTAACATTTAATATTATTCATTTGGTAGAATATTTTGGTTTCTCACTCTGCCCCTAGGATATTCGCTCCCCCTTCAAAAATTCTCAGCTGTGATAGGTGATATGCTTATGGATCCTGAAATATCAGAATGTGGCTGTGCTTTTTCCATGCGTGTTTATAAATGTTTAACCAGGAATAAATTTCCAAGGTCACGGTCCCATTTCACAAACTCTAACTTCTGATTTCTAGCATCCCAGATGAGAAATCTGGTGGAAGTCTAATTGTTTTCTTTTGTTAGTCCTCTCTTACTCTCTCGAAAAACTTGTAAGATTTTTCTCATTATTTTTGTAGTTGGGTATTCTGCTGAATTATGACTAAACTCGGCATCTTCCGCTCCCAAGAGGTGCTCGGTTGAAGTTGTCCCTTGCTCCCAGGAAGGAAATCCCAGTCCTTGTCTCAACTGATCCCATTTTGTTCCTCTAACCTGTGCTCTCATTTTAAATTATTTCTCCTTTCCATCTTATCTCAGATTCCAGGAATAGCAAGTCATGCAGGCAACTATCTCATGCTAAGAATCAAAACTGTCCCTCAACCAGTAAAAGTTTCTTTGGTGACAGCAAGACCCCTCAGAAGTAAATGGAACAGAATGCTGTGTATCTCTGCCTCAGCCAACTCTGCTTTCTGCCTTCCCCTATATAATCCTGGAGCTATTGCCAATATGGGAAAGACAGATTTCTTGGGTGATCACTAGACCTACTGTCTTCCTAGGACAGCCACACCAAAATAAACTTTCCCTGATTTACTGTCACTCATCTGTTCCTCCCTTATTGAACTTTCAAGGTGACAGGTGGCTGAACCTGATCTGCTGAGATTCCCAGAGTCAAGACTCTGGGCAGGACTCCAGTAACAGGCTGAAATTTAACTGGCATTTAGTAAGCCTCTTCTATTTGAAAATTCAAGTTTTTCCAGCCTGAGGACTTTCTGGTTGGCCCTGTGTTTCCACAATATGCCACATTTGTTGGGGATCTTTGAGTATCCTATACTGTCTGGTATATTGAGATGCTTCAGGATCATGCTGTATGTTTGCCCCCCCCAGTTCTAGAATTAGCTGTTTTTCCAAGGAGTTATGATTCTTTTTTTTAATTGGAAACCCTTATTAGAAACCAAGAACTAGGCACTAAGTGTTCCTGTTACTTGAAGAGTTTGACTGTTTCCAGACTCTCATGGTAAGAAGTAAGAAGTGTCCACTGGCCATGTACACATGCATATCTCTCATTTTTTTTCTGTTTCTATCTCTCTGCATCTGTATTATGCTAAGGATGAGTTCATACTGGTGTCTCTGAATTTAATGAAGAAACTTATAATTTCTTATAGTTCATTCTAGCATTTCCCACTTAAAATTCCCTCTTCAATAGTCAGACATCTGGCTCCTATCGTACAGTATCCATTTTTATTTGTTCAGTCTCAGTATATTTATAAAATGATTTCAGAATTTTTAACCCACATCCCAGAAAATTATTTTCAATTATCATTATGAGTTTTAAAAAAGGACTATTTAAAAAATCATTTTAGAACAATTTTACTGTTTGTATATTTCAGTATGTAGGCTTATAGATAATTATCTCCTTTAATGGAAACTTATTTTCTTCATAGAAAACCGTGATTAACTTTTATTTTCATTGTCATATTAATATCTTTTATGCAAGACAACCAGTTATATTCAGATTGATTGAAATTCTGTAAGTCACAGCAATTATCACAAATAATTTGAAAACTAAGGCTTAACAAAATTATCCAATTATGTGACATTAACCAATGCTCTTATTAAAAATATCTTCTTAATTATTATTACTTGTTAAATGTAGAACCATGTGGACATATTTAGGAAATGATGTTTATTTTCATTTTATTTACTCTACCATGTTACCTGTGATATAGACAACAATTGGTTTGAAGATTATCGTAGACTGACTTGGTAATTCATGACTTCTAGCTAGTGTGGTCATTTATAAAGTTAGGGAATTAAGAACTACTTTAATTTATTGGATTGAAATCACATATACAAAAGATGTCTTTTTTACTAAGACATTATTTTATTTTACTTTATTCTCTATGGAAATATCATCAATCTTTATCAGGCTAGATCTGATGAATTCCAAGACAAGTTTTATATTTTGTTTTTTTTTCTCTAGTTGAATGTGTGTTAAGTGTCTCACTAAATATTGCATAAAACAGAAACAATAGATGTTCCTGTGTTGTTGGAATTAGCAGATTGCATTTTCTAGTAGATGATTCATATAATGTTTTTCCAACTTAATTAGCCAAAAGTTTAATAAGCTCCTTCCTGATAATAGCTTTTATGATTTTCTAAAATAATAATAATTTCCTAATATTTCTAATATTTTCTAATATTAAGTTATTATGTTTTTGCTTTATTTTTATACACTATATATATATGTATATATATATTATATATATATTAGAAAATGATGTCATCACTTAGCAAAAACCATGGAAACACTTTTACAAAATTTAATGCATAAAAAAATGGAGTTGAGCTTATTTTATTGCATTTAAAGAAAATCATGAAGGAAAAATTTAAAGGATCATAGCATTTTAGACCGTCAATGACTAACTGACAAAAACTGATTTTATTTTGTATTATTATTATAGCCCAGGCTACTTAAAATTCTCTAGTAATAGCAAACTTTGATTTATCATTTCTTCTTGAAATTAGTCCATCTTCTAAGACAGATTATCAGTTTCCTTTAAAAAGTAAATATCCAGTTTTAATAGTAATTATTTTATCTCACAGAACATAAAAGTTTGGCATTAATAAATATAAAATTTGTACACAATAAAGTCATATTTTACCATGAGTTCTATAAATAGCTTTAACATTTTTAGCATTTCTTGAAAATGAGTAGACATGTTTAGCATGGAATATTTTAAAAATGATCAGTGCTGTGCTGTAAACTTTCTAATCAATGGTTTTTTCATTATAAATTCGAATAATTATGCAAAAAGAGCCAAATCTATATTCTATAATGAGATAACATGGTTGTAGTTACTCTGTTGATGATCCTCAGGAGGTTAAAATTTATTTATGCTTTATTTTTATGTCATCTTTGGTCACAGATTTAAAAAAAAAACTAGTTAAAAATGCAGTTTATATGGTATCTAAATAAAGTGTCTGATGAACTTCAAAATTCTTCTCAGAACTCCAGGAATTTGAGGTAGACATTTTGGTATTTTGCTTGTTCAATTGGTTGGTTGAGGTGGTGCTGGAGATGAAACCCAAGGCTTTGTGCATTCCAGGAAATTGCTCACATCCCCAGTCCCATGTGGTACATATTTTGAAAGCAACCTATTGAATTAAGTCCAGACTTTTCACCTACTTTTCAGGTCATTTTTATTCTGACCCCTGGCATCAAGTTGGTCATATGTCCTGTGTGCACAAGGCCTGTCCAGTAGTGGAATTTTCTTGGACCCTTAATATTATTTTCCACTTGTTTAGTGTAGAGGAAAACAAATATCTTTCTTTTCTATCTTTGTTTAGTAGCTGAGACTTCTTATAAGATTATTAACAAAAGGAAAGCATATAAATGCACTCCAGTTTTATGTGACATGGGAGACTTCACAAGGAAATGAAGACCCAAACAGGCACATATGTATACTTTGATGCCAGGTTCAATGAAACATATATTCATAGAGAAGTGTGACTGGACAGGGGTGGTGTGATGTAATGTAACAAACCAGGGGGAACTTAGCAAGGCCTATTTCTTCAGAGTCTTCTCTGTGTTTCTGTATCTTCAGAGATAAGGATGCTCTCCCTTGGATTACAGAATGGGTGGTGCTTGTGAAAAGGTCTCTTGACCTGCTTCAGGGGAAGTTAAAAATATCATCCTAGGGTTCATGATATGCTTCAGGGGAGAAGGAGGAGAGGGTGAGGGTGACCTTCCTGTTTCTGTTCTTCTCTCAAATGCCAAGATGTCATATATTGGAGTGCCATTTTTTGAGCCTCATTAATAGCTTTCTCTTGCCCTTCTTTATGCCAGATATGTTTCTTTTCTTTGATCTTCTTGGTAAACATTTACGCTTATTAAATTTAATGTCAAAATGTAGTTTAAAAGTCAGCCCTCTTGTAGCTTAGTGATTTTACATTCCATACACCTTGGGGACTGTGGGCTTTGCTCTCTTGTTCCCATGTTCCTTCTCCTCCCATGCCCAGAAAGGAGGAGACCTTGAGTGCATGGACAGACTCAGTGACCTTCTCCAGGTGCTTCCCATGAAGGCTTGGCTGACTTTCCGAGTTAGAATCTGAAATGCATTGAGCTCCATTTCAGCAGTGAACACAGTGGGAGATGAGGTGCATCCACTTTCCTTCCTCGGGGTTCTGTTCCAGGTATTGGAAACCGGCCTTTGGCACTTGTAGAACTATGGTCACCTAGAATCAGTTGTGTCATTTGCAGAGTATGCTTTATTCTGGAGTGGATGAAATCTATATCATGGGTGCTTCAGGACTTTATTCTTACTGCAATATAGTTTGCAGAGCTCCCTATGTCTTTGGGGTTGAGAAAGGCTTGTCCAGATTAATAAAATCATATCTCATTTTTCATTTCTGTTGCCAACCTTTAATGTATATGCCATGAGACAAGAATCTGAAGGAAGACAGAATAATAGGATCCTGGAGTATCAAATACTTAACATGCCTGCTCCCATTTATCAAGATGTCAATCTCCTCCACCAACTGGTGTTTAGGTTCTGGAAGATGGGGAGGATATGTGTTATGATTTGGATCTTAAATATCCCCCTAAAGATCTGTTTACCAGCAAATGGAGCTATTGGAAGGTGGTAGATCCTTTAGGAGGTGGAGCCTAGTGGAAGGAAGTTGTCATTAGGGGTGTGTCCTTTAAGAGGATATTAAAAAAAACCTTCCCCTTCCTCTCTCTTTTTGATTCCTTGCCACCTTAAGAGATCAACTTTGCTCCACCATGCTTTCCTTGCCATGATATTCTGCCATGCCATGGATCCAAAAGAAGTAGAGTCAGCCAACTGCGGCATGAAACCTCTGAAACCATGAGCCAAAATAAATCTTTCCTGTTTATAAATTGTTTATCTCAGGAATTTTTGTCACAGCAATGACAGGGTTGTCTATCATAGTATCACTGAGAAATTGGTGACTGGCACATGGGAAAGACAGAAAAGAGGGCATGTTGCAAGAATGTATTTAATAAATATGTTGTCCAGTGGTCCTTATAGAGATTGACTGGTGTGGTCCATGAGGGGAATTGCAAGGGGAAGGAGAGAGATGGAGTGGAAAGACTCTAGGAAGCACAAGTAAAGGTTGTTAATAGCGAGGACCTGGACCTGGACCAACCAGTTGCTTTTGGTGTTTGTTTTTTTGTTTGTTTGTTTGCTTAATACTAGGAATTGAACTCAGGGTTTCATACATGTTAGGCAAATGTTTACCACTGAGTCCCCAGCTCTAGACTAACCATTTTAGTCCTGATTTTAATCCCTTACTAGGTGTAGTACCTTGAAAAACTTACTTAAAAAATGGGAATAATAATGGTACATATAATATTTTAATGAGATTAAATAAATTAATCTTTATAAAGCAATTTAAAAAGTGTTTAGCCTTTAATAAGAACCATATGAGTGTACATAAATCCAAAAATCAATAGGATAATTAAGATCAAAAGTAGTACAGATGATTTGAGCCTACATGATCTACCTTAGAAAGGAAGTTTGGAGGTACACTATTGAATGGGGAAGTATTACTTTTGGTTTCTTTGGTTCAATAAACTGGCTTTTCATCCATGAAGTTGAGATAGTTATATGAGCCACTAAAATTTTTTCCCTTCCAGATGCCAGTTTGTGGGCTTATTTATATTTTATCACATTCGGGGAAGGAAACTTGATGGGTGTCTGTTCATCTTGATCTCCTCAGGTCTTCTTTTTCTATGCCAGGGTCATGATGGAAAGACATGATCTTTAAGCCAAATTGTTTAGAAAGAAAATTTCTCAGCCAAGAACATTCTAAAATTTAAAACACTACTACTATTTTTTTCACAACTAAAAGAAAATAATTATAGTTAATGTAGATATTAAATTACATACATACAACATTTTCAGTGCAGTCCATAGGGAAATCTAGAAGGTATATCATGAGATAAAGAAGGTCCAAAAAATTAAAAAGAAAGTTTTGTTTCTCTCAATGAGGGCACTTAGGATGTGACTGTCTTTAATGAGTTGCAAAAAGACACTCCTTGCAAAAGGATGAATTATGAGAAGGCAGCTTGGCCTCCTGGATGTTTGTGAAGACAAGCTGGGCTTGATAGCAGCTCCTCTTCCCCCAACATGGGAATATGTGTGGGGGACACAAAATGCCGATCACATGCAGAGGACCTGATAAGCATCTATCAAAAGAGGTATGAAATTGGGACTAGTTCTGAATAGTTTAATTTTCAACATAATTTGAATCTGTTAATTAGATAATAGGGGCCATTTTGACTTACTTCAAAAAACACATAGAAATTATAAAGTGAAAGTGAGTCCAAATATCATTTCTTGGGATCACTCAATATACCTAGCATTGCAAAACAAAATCATGTTCAAGGAGGTCAAATGTTTATTTCCTAGTATAAAAACAAATGTTTAAAAAAAATCAAGCTATTTATAAGCTTAAATAATAGCTGTAAAACTCAAGCAAAGTCATATAGGTAAAAACACGTGAACCCTAAAATGCTTAAAAATGTTAGCTTTTGAAGTTTTAATTGTTATAATGCATAATAATATATTATTATTACCCATGAAGTTGAGACAGTTATATGTATAGTTACATATATAGTTATATAATGTATAATTCATAATATTATTATTAATTATACAGTTTTGTTTATTTATTTAGTTTTGCAGTTTTAATACTTTATAGCTAATTATTTTGAATCAATATACAATAATAGTACTATCAATAAATATAGAAATAAAGAGGGAAACAAAAAATGATTCAATGCTCTCTGTTTTTGGAAAGTGATTATAAGTTAAGTATAATTAAATTTCACTTTCAAAAATCATGAGTCTATAGATCAGATTTAGATTCTAATTTTATTAATTGTAATTTTTTTAGAAAAATAATTACAAATTATCAACTTGTTGTATGTACTTAAGTTATCCGTATCTCTACCTAAAAGTGAAAAGAAAGTTCTAAGGTATCCATATCCCCTCATCAAAAAATCAGTTGCCAATATTTTGCATTTTCATGTCTTTTTCACATTGCAAGTAACATATAATTTAGTGAACTCTAATGGAGATGAGGATCAGTCTGTAAATATATAATTATGTTGAGAAAATTTTCCCCACCTTTCTATAATTCATAGAATACCAATTTTTGGATTGTCATAGTTTTCTAACTCAATCAACAGAATATAAAATTTAATTAATAAACATTTAGTCTTATGATTTTTGACTAGTATATAAATTCAACACCAGCTAAAGATATGCACTGAATGCTGAATTACGAATGAAAATGTCAAATAGTTATTCAATATTGTGTTTGAGGATGTTTATTTATATAAATTATTCCCATATTTCAATTGCTTTAATGAGTATTTTTTTCAGTCTCTCATTTTTATTTCACATTTACATGTGTCTATTCATGTTCAGACCAAACATAATCTATACAGGCTGTCCACAGAGTTCATACTGTGAACTCCATATGCAACATATTTCAACAAATATTTCACACCAGAAGTGCATTTTAAGCATGTAAAATTTTTGTGAACTGGGCTGTAAAATATCAGAAGCAATACACTCTATCCAAGTTGACAGCTGATATCTGATCTGAAAATAGTGTATTTTCCTTCAAATGTCGGTCTCCTGTCACTTTGCATTGCATTGATATAAACACTATACAAGAGGAAAAATACTGTGAAAAATAAAATCTTTTATAAATAACAATAACTAACAAAACAAAACAAACAGGAATCAAAACTATGCCTATGTTTTTAATATCTGAAATTCTGCCTGCCTCTAAGATTACAATAACCTGTTTCTAAAATGTATTAATCTCCCAGTGCTGCTTTAACAAAGAGGCACAAATTTAGTGCTTAAGGCACTAAGCAAAACAGATTTATTGTCTTAAAGGTCTGGAGGTCACAAGTCAAAAATGGGTCTCCCTAGGCTAATATTAAAGCACTGGCAGAGTATGACTTTCTAGATGTTCTAGGGCAGTACGATTGAGATGTATATATATTTGGTCTTTGTACCTGGCTTCTGGCACAGAGCTCCTCCAACCCTTGGACTTGCCCCACAGGAAAGGCTTTTTCTTAGTGGGCTAATGAGTGACTCTTAGATAAGTCCCAGCTTCAGAATGAAAGCTGGTCACCAGAAAGAATATGCTTTGTTGAAGAGTGCTGGGACTTTCAGCCCCAACTTCTTGTCAGGGAAGAGTCACTGGAGATTGAATTTAGTCATCAATGGCAAATGATTTATCAGTCATGCCTTTGGAACAAAACCTTCATGAAAGCTTTTAAATGATTGGGTTCAGAGAACTTCCGTGTTGGTGAACACGGAGGTGCAGAGAGGGCAGTGTGCTTACAGAGGTCAAGGAAGTTCCATTCAATAGTTTCCATCAAGATATCATCCTGTGCATCCTTTCCATTTGGCTATTTTTAAGTAACATCCTTTAAAACAAACTAATAATAATAAAGTGTTTAGATGAATTGTGTGAGTCCTTACAGTGAATTTCCAAACCTGGAATAGGGTCATTAGGTCATTGGAACACCAAATTTGTAGCTGGCCAGTAAAAATGCAGGTAGCCTGGATATTCCATTGGCACTGAGTACTTAACCTGTGGGGTTTACACTAATCAGGCAGTTGATGTCAGAATCCAATTGAATAGTTGGACATCCATTGGTGTCAAAGAATTTGAAAGTTAGTTTTAGATCAGACACTATGTATTTGATAAGGAAGGGAAAAAAAACTTACAAGGAAAACCCAATTTTTTATATTATCCAATCTCTAGAGGTTTCTTGCTTCCCGTGATCCATAGCCCCTTCCATCTGCAAAGTCAGTAATAGCTGGTAGACTCTGTATCACACCCTATTCCTTTGACACTGACTCTTTTATCTCCATCCTCCATATTTAACGAACTCTTGGGATAATTTGGGCTCCTTAATAATCCAGCATAATTTACCTAAAGGGCAACTGCTTAGCTATCATAAATCCATCTGCAAACTTCATTCCCTTTGTTACAGAAGATAACAATCACAGACTTGGGGGAATTAGGATATGGATATCTTTGGGGAAGTCATTTTTCTGGTTATCACTAATGGGGATAGTCTGAAATATATTCTTTCACAGGGAAAAAAAAAACAACCCAGTTACATAGCAACCTAGAAAATGTATTACATAAATGCAAGGAGATTATTCAAATTATTTTATGTTGTTAGAGTTTTTATACATCCAATGAGTACTTGAATACATGAAAAAGAGAATAACAACAGCTAAGCCCTCAGAACTTGTTCAGCTAAGCCCTCCAGTACTTGTTCTGCTCTGCCCTAATGACTTTTGGAAGCCATTTCAACTTTGAGTTTCCTCTTCAATGAGAATGATAACATCAGCAACAATTCAAGAACATTTTGAGAGAATGAAGTGATGTAATGTATGTGAAAATATACTGGCAGCCACGTAGTGTTTTTCTAACACTGTGTTATCTAAATCAGCTATTGGCTGGAGTGCAGAAAATTTATTAAACAAAGTCATTAGTTATTAGGACACACTTCAGTGCTATATAAACTGAGGATCCATTCTTCAAAACAAAAATTTCCCCTATAATCCTGCCTATCCATCCTCCCCACTCTTGCAGTCCTCCTTCCCTCATCAATTTTAAAAGAAACAACCAAAAGAAAGAAAGTTTTAGAAAACAGCAGTGAAAGGAAAATTTATGGAACTGCTATTTTTCAGGATTTTTTTTCCATTGGGAGAAAAAAAATGATGAGAATTTAATAATTGTTTTCAAGAAGGTGAAGTCTTATACCACAAAGAATAGTGACAAAATAAGAAACAAGCTTAAGGACAAGAGATTTAGTTTAGGCCTCAGAAATAACTTCCAAAAATGAAAGTCAATAACGGTTAAAATGGGATGTTAAAAGAAGTTTTATATCTTCCTGCTTTAGAGGTCTTTAGAAGAAAGTGAAAGTATTATAAAGGAAGTTAAATATCCCTCACTTCATTTTAAAAGCAACAAAAGTGAGTCTTTCCTGAAGTAACATTTTCGGTACCAAATATATCTTGTCCTTTTTTTTCTGGAATATTCTTTTTTACACATAAAATTTAAAACCTTTTTGTCAATCTCCCTGTAGATAGACAGACAGACTGATTGATAGGCCCCATTTGTTCTGTTTCTCTGGCAAACTCTGACTGACAAAATCCAGTCTTAGGAACAATGATGCACTGATGTTTTGGAGGACATGTGTACATCTCCCTAGGACAGATTTTCTGAGTATGCATATTTTCAATTCATTAGGGGATACATACTGTTTTAAAAAATAGTTTCTTTGCTCAAAATTATGTTTGTGAGATTCATCCATGATGTGAATAAATCACAATTTATTACTTATCTTAAACAATTCTAACCCCTATTGTGATTTGGTTTAGAATTACTCAGAATTTAAAGATTAAGTGTGGGACCAGTAAATTTTTTTCTATGTTGATTATTGTAACACAGCAACATAAAGTTGCTTTCCACTGACCGGGATTCTCTTTGGTATCCTAGAGAACATTCCTATTTTGCTCTATGAAGGTTTTGGTACACCTTCAGGAGTTTCCTTCAGTGGTATATAGGTTTAATCAGTATTGTGAAAAATATTTTGTTTTTATTTTCCCTAAATATAGTACGCACAGTAAAATAAATATAAAATATGCACATAAGGTTTAAAACATGTATACACATACAAACAAACAAAACCCTCTTCCTGTACCTTCTCCAGAATAAATCCTTTGTGAAAACAATCCCTTCAGGTATGGAAGAGGGAGGGATAGAGAGCATGAATAATTAGTGGGTACAGGGATGGAGTTTGATAGGAGGAGTAATCTCTAATATTTTGTAGCACCATAGGATACTTAGGGTAGACAACAATTAAATAAATATTTCAAAATAGTTGGTAGAGAAGACGTTTGAATGTTTCTAAAAGAAATGATAAATGTCCAACTTCATAATGTGCTGATTACCCTGTTCTGATGATTACACATTGAATTTATGTATCAAAATATCACATTGACCTCTTAAATATGTATAATTACTATATGTCGATTAAAATTAAAATATGTAGAAAATAAAACAACCTCTGCCATATTCAGAGATTACTATTATCCTATATTGGCATAATCTCTTTTGTACTACTTTATCATATAATTAGATACCGGTATATGGTTGAGTCTAGATTTCTCTGCTTTTGAATTTTTACATTCATAGAAAATATAGTCTTTTGGTGCCTTATTTCCTAGCTCAAAATCATTTTTCTGAGATTCAGCCATGATATGTGAATATATCACAATTTATTATTTATCTCACTGTACTCAAATAGTGATCAGTTTTATGTGTCAATCTGGTTGGGCTATCATAAATAATTATTTAATGAAATACTCATCAGGTATTCTTCTGAAGGTGTTTTGTAGATCTGGTTCACATCTACACTTGGTTGTCTTTTTTTCTTCTTTTTTTTTTTTGTAAGAAATTACCCTTGATGATGTGGGCAAGCCCAGTGCAATTAGATAGTCAGAAACAGATAGATGATGCATGGATGGATGGATGGATGGATGGATGGATACATAGATAGACACATCTGATTGTTCTGTTTCTCTGGAGAACCTTGACTTCTGCAACCCAGTCTAATAAATAATGAAGGTATGGATTTCCATACATTTGTGTTCTGAAGCACAAATGTACATGTACCTAGAATGTATATCTAGTATATTTTTTCTGAATATACATAATTTTAAATTTATTAGAGGTCATACACTGTTTATAAAAATTGTTGCAGCAATATATATTGCTCTTAGTAGTGTATAGTTCTTGACTGCTCCACACTCTTTCCACTGTTTAGTATTGCAAGTTATTTCCACTTCAACTTGATAAGTGTATGGTATGTCATGATTTTAATTTGCATTTCCCTGATGAGCAATAATATTGAGCTACTGTTCATATCCTCACTAGTATTTGGATATACACTTTTGTCAAAGTTTCCTTTTATTTATAGGATAAATTATTTTATTTGAAAGAATCTGATGTATTGATTTCTTTTATTTTTTTTTCCTTAATAACTGTTTCTTTTCCCCATGCTGGAGATTAAACCAGGGCCTTGCACATATGAGCCAAATGCTCTAACCAGTAAGCTACATCCCCAGCCCTTGCATATTGATTTTTCTTCTTTATTTCAAATGTTCTTTGACAGTCTACAACTTGGTTTTGTACTGCTTTGCTGTCCTTCACCAAAAATCTTTTTTGGGGGGAGGGGAGTACTGGGGATTGAACTTAGGGGCACTCAACTACTGAGCCACATCCCAGCCCCCCCTTTTTTGTATTTTATTTAGAGGTAGGGTCTCCCTGAGTTGCTTAGCACCTCACAGTTGCTGAGGCTGGCTTTGAACTCAATCCTCCTGCCTCAGCTTCCCAAGCTGCTGGGATTCCAGGTGTGTGCCACTGCCCCTGGCCTAAAAATCTATTTTTATCACACATAATTTTATTAGTGTTTCCTTTTCTCCTGTTTTCATATGTCTCTTTGGAAATAATTTCTTACCTTAAGATTTCAAATATACAATTCTATAATATATTCTAAATTCTTTATAATTTTTCTTTCCACATTTAGGTTTTAATGTACCTGTAATTGATTATCTCATATGTTTGAAGTATGGGACCAATTGTATTTTTTTCTAAGTGCTAGTAGTTTGTCCAGTATCATTTATTTGAATGACCACATTCTCATTGATCTACCAGGCCCCCTGTTGTATATCAAAGTTTCACTAAAGAATGCATCTGTTCCTTGGTATATTTTTTTTTATTTTTTTTTCTATTCTTGCTTTAATTATATGATGATTAAATGACTAGAACTGTGTATATGTCAGAATACCTTCAGACTAAGTCTTTCTAACTTGATCTGTTTTCAAAGTCTAGTGTTAATACTTTTTCAACTTGATTTAAAAATTAACTGTACCAAATTCCACAATGAAAGCAAAAAAAAATTATTGCATTGTATGCACAAGTATATTTGGGAGAATCATATTTTCTACTGCTTTATACTTATATCTATGACTATGACATATCTTTCCATGTATCTAAGTTTTTAAGCATTTTTAGTGAAAAACTATACTTTTCATTACAGTTCACATTTTTTATATTTATTACTATGCAATTTTCACTTTTAATGTTATTATAAATCATATTGCTTTAGTTTTAGTTTCTCTGCTTATGGTATAGAGAAATAAAATTGAATTCGGTGTCACTGTCTGAGTAGTTGTAATAATATATCATATTCTCTGATATTTTGCTTTGTTTCTAAGTTTCTGAAACAGCAGTACAAAAAGTCTTGAATACAATTGTAACATTTTACAATTTTTCTTATTCAAATAAATTTACATTATATATATATATACATATATGAACACACACATATATATAGTAATCTCTTAAAATTGTATTTATTATTACCCTTATTGAAACATTTTTAATTCAACTTGTATTCTTTTGTATTTGTGATTAAATAAGCATACCCAACTTTATAATTTTCTCAGTAGCTTTTAAAATATGATATATCATTATCCTTTTCGAGAAGATGTATCAATTTCCTATAAACCTTTCATTTCTCTATATTAGAATAGCAAAGTTTAGTTTGTTAAAACAATATTTACAGAAGTTTTCTTAAACCATGATAAAAGAAATGAGCAAATACCTAAAGGTGTTGTATACTTTTTATGATTTCCTAACAGTCATGTAGATTCTTTTCACGTCTCCTCTTGCATTAGAACAGTGAATCAAGATAGAAAGTAGAAGTGCTCATATACATTCACCTACCAAAGAACTGAAAATATCTGCCCTTTTGATTCTGTCATATTTCTAGTATTTCTAAGGAGTTTTGACAGAATAAAGATTGTGCACACTTGAATACTGGATCATAGTGGAATATTACTCATGCCATCTAGCCAGTTCATTCCCTAGCAGTTTGAGGCATGATCTACTTTGGTCCTGTGCTGCCTTATGGTATCATTTTTTTTTTTGGGGGGGTGAGCAATCTGGATTGGAACACTTGGCAGATCAGTATCTACCTGTATGGAGGTGGGGACTCTTGATTTTTAGTTTATTTAAACTTGTGTATAACAGATTTCAGAAGCTGTAATTAAGTATTCAGAAATGAATAATTCAAGTTCAAAAAAACCAATTGTCAAAAGGGTATTATATGATATGAAATGATGACATGAAATTCTAAGACCCAGTCAGGACCACCAGTGGGTTTTCCCATTGGGTTCAGCAGTCATGATGGGAACTGGTTCTGAAAATTACAATTCTTGAATAATTTCTCAAGGGAACCCAACCATTTTATCTCTTGTGGAATTCTTCTCTTGTTTCAGTGGTTTCTCATGAGCAGTTGCCACTTGCACTGGGGAAAATAATCCCTGTTTTAGTTAAGACAAGGTTTCACCTTCTCTACCATCTGCCAGACTCACTTCAGAGCCATTGAACAGTGACATATCTGGACTGCAAAAATGGGGCCCCAAAACTGATAGGATGGTGTTGACAAAACTCCAGAAATTCTTGGCTTAATTTTCTCAGAGGATGAGAGTCTGACCTCACCTTTGTCTTTTCTTTACTTTTATCATTCATTTATTGTTACGCTTAAAATCTTGTAGAAATAAGATCACTAGATAGTATTACTTTCTCTTAATCATGCTGTTGGCCTCTATTTTCTTGCGAATACCTATTTAGATATTTCTAAAATAAAAGAAAAATAGTTAATATTAAATATTGAAATAGTTAATATGAAAAGTATATTATACTTTGTATTCTTTGTTCATCCAATATATATGCATACCGTCATCACTTGGTATTTGCAAAAAGATTGATTCCAGGACCACTGGATACAAAAATGTGAAGATGTGAGAGTTTCTTATATGAAATGGCATAGTCTTTGCATGTAACTCACACACATCCTTCTGAATACTTGAAGTCATCTTTAGATTACTTATAATACCCAATAGAATATGAATTCTATGTAAATAGTTTCCATATTATATAGTTTATAGAGTAATGACAAGAAAAAATGTCTGTACATGTTCAGAACAGATGTAATTGTTTATCAAATTATTTTCTATCTGCAGATATAGTACCTGCAGACAAAGAAGGCTGTGTGATGATTCATTAGTTAAACTAAATAGTTTACCTCATATCTTCAAATTTTATATTCATCTTCCCTTATTGCTTTTAGAAAATTCATAATATCTGGTGGGCATGGTGATATGGTAGCAGCTCCAGAGGCTGAGGCAGGAGGACTACAACTTTGAAGCCAGCCTCAGCAACTTAGTGGAGCCCTCAGCAAATTAGACAGATCTTGTCCCCTCCACTCAAAAAAAAAAAAAAAAATCAAAAGGGCTTCAAATGTGGTTTCTTGGTTAAGCATACTGAGTTCAATCCCTGATACCAAAAGAGAAAGAAAGAAAGAAAGAAAGAAATCATAAAATCTTTACAATGATATAATTCCATTATTACAACTCTATTGGTATAATTCCAATGATATAATTTCACTTTTGTACTTTTGTTGTTATATATTTTATTTCTATATGTTATATGTTTTACAAGATATTACTATTATTATTTTAAACCACCAATATAGTTTGAATTTAAATACATATTTACATTTGTCTGAGATTTTCATTCCTTCCTGCTTAGATCTTTTACTCCAGTTTGTTGGTCCACAAACTGAAAAGTAATTTATAGAGCTCATGGGTCATTAGTTTAAATTTTGAAAAACAAATGAATAAGCATTTGCACAGATTTTGTTCTGATGATGAGTGACCCACTGCATGTGTGTGCCTGTGTGTACTCACATGTGTGTGTCCATTTGTAAATAGTACAGTTATTTCTCATTCTTTGGTTTTCAATTTGGGGGCTAGAGGCCTAGATCAAATTTCCTGTGCAAGATAAAGGGCTATCAACTCCAGTCCCTGTACCTATGAAAAAAATAACTATACTTATACAAAGTTTGAAAATAACCATGTGGGTTTATTATGTTCCTTAACTCTTACTTTAAATCATCTGAAAACAATTATGAGAACAGAATACAGATATACAATTCCATCACTAGTGGAAATAGGTCTAACAGAAACCCTGAAGTGTAAAATCGACAAAAGGTTTATCAAAGTTTTGAGGAACAAAGTATAGGAGCAAGTGAAAAGACATCCTCAGCCCCAAACCCAGAAAGAGTTGAAAATGTCTCTTAATGTGAGTGCCCGCTGTAAAGCTGAACACGAACTTCTTACTTACCAAGGAAAAACTGAGGTAAAACCAATGACACTAGGAAAAGCTTTTCTAGATCATTTTTGGTCTGATAAGAAGAGAAGCAGGGCTTCTACTACAAGGACACTTTCTGGAAGCAGACAATTTTTGTGACCTGAGAAGAGAAGAAGATTTTGCAATGTGCACAGATCTATACTTTGCATCTCTGTTGGATTGGGGAAAGGAAAAGTTGAAAGAATTCACATACCAGCCTCCTGCATCTTTGGGGGAAATTGCTGTTAGCCTGGAACATAGCCATAGACCTTTCCCCAGAGAATCCTATAAATAGATGGGCCAGAAATAACCCTTCTCCTTCAAAGAAGAGGAATCCAAAATAAACCAGCACAGGACATATTCTAATGAGTTGGAAAACTAGATAGCAACCCAGGAAAGAATGTCATAAAGAAGAAAATTGTGAATTAATGTTTCTCAATGAATTTCAGAAAACAAAGACAAAACAGATTTTTAAAAAGTCTTTTAACAAGTCAGCTGCTTCTATAAAGCAAAAGCACAAATAAAATTTATAAGAGCTCACAGAAGAAATAGTGGGATATAAGAGCGGGAAACACCAGCTGGGAGAAGTCAGGAAATATGTGGCAGGAAATTTCCAAAACAAATACAAAATATATTTAAAAATTGCTATAGAATACATACTTAGGTCATATAGAAAAGAAACGGGAAATCCTAGAAAAGCAGGAAAGAAATGAATAATGATTTTAAGTGAACTGGAGACACAAAAATAGAAATAATCAGTGTGCATGTGAACTACAAAAAAAGTACAAACTGATCTTCAAATAAAAAATTAAAGAATATGGTCTTCACATGTAAAAAGTTTTTATTTGAGGGGAGAGGGGAAGGTGTTAGGAATTAAACCTAGGGTCTTATACACACTCAGCACACACTGTACTACTGAGCTAATACCCTTATGTTTCCTGTACTACTGAGCTAATACCCTTATGTTTCCCTTATAGGAAACATTTAAAATGAATATTTGGATATTTAGGCCAAAAGACCACCCCCCCAAAAATACAAAACTCACAGAAATAGAGCAGAGCAAGAGCTACACAATCCTCATGAAATGACTGATCCAAGTATTTTATACCAAATGAAACTGTAATGCAAATATAAAAGCTCTATGAAGTTGTATATATTTATGAGCTTTAGAAATGTCATTTCATAATCTTCCTTTGGAGACTATGCTAGAGGACAACCATCAGCCAAACTCAAGATGACTGAATAACTACAGGAGTCAGCCTGGCCTGAAGTATGACATTATTTAAATGCAGAAGGGGGACAAAAATAAAAGGGGAAGATCACGGTGACAAAACAGAACATGATTATGTCAAAGTCTGACTTGCTAGAAAAGATGCGATTAAAAGTAGGGATGAGGGAAAATTGAAAAGAAGACGGCAGGCAGTATATGTATAATAATTTTCTCGTTTTAATAGCAGCAGGTAAAAAGATATGAAGGAAAACGGACAAATCAAGTACCAGTTCTAATTATATTTAGCAATAAAACTGTGACACTAAGAATTTTTTTCAATCAAACTTAATGGCTCCTGGATCTTAGAAGCCACCAAATGTGTCATTATTTGTTACAGTAATGAATTTAGGAAACTTTATACAAAATCAGAAACTTTTACATAGGAAAACTTACACAGCTTTTCTTTTAATAAAAATTAATATTGTTTTGGCTACCAAAAAAATCTGGGCAAATAATAATCTCAGGAAATAAATAAACATGTCTTTTAAATATAACAGGATGTCAAACCCTAGCAATAGGAGTACTATAAATTAAACTATGCTAACATAATTTTGCATCTTTGGTAATTCTATTTTCTCTTCCATCCATTTCTTAACTCTTGTACACAACTCTCTATGTGCCAAGAGAATGACTGCAACACTGGGGCTCCCTTGTGAGATGGCATCATATGACTTTAGCCAGTAGAGGTATGGACAGATTAGAATTTAACTATGGGCATAAAAGCATTGATCTCTCCCTCCAATCTTTAGCACATTGATTCTGTAGCAAAGGTACACCTCTAAGACTAAATGTCAGAAAGGTGATACTTTCTCCCAGACTCCCACTTCAAAGGGGTTCCTAGAACCATGTCTTCTGAAATAATACATATAGTAGAAATCATCTCACTGAAACACAGAGATAAGGAGTGAGAAACTAGGAGAGATCCCTCAAGTCTCAGACTGACCACTAAAGGATCCACACATTGAAAAGATCCAAACAGAACTGCATGTTGAATATGGAGCTGACTTGGAATCCACTACCTGCAGGAAGACTACAACCAACTTGTAGACAGAACTCAAATGGGTTCATTGCCAGCTAAAGCATGCACCAACTATTTCAATATAGAATTTAAGCAAGACTTCCAACTTGCTGCATTATGTTAAAATACACAAGATAGGATATCAGCAAATCGCAGAGTAGACAATTCCAATGGCCTGTCTGTCCACAGAAATATTGAAAACCAAGCAGAAACGGTCAGAACAAACTTTGTCAAAGGATTACTGTAACCATATGAATGCTGAATTAAAACACACACACACACACACACACACACACAACAAGTGGTAACTTAAAAATGGTAGAGAATCTCTGTACCAGTTTCCTATCCCTTTCTCGAGATCTGTTCTGCAGTGGTCTTGAAAATGGCAGCTGATTTCCCTGTGTGGGACCCTGGTTCCTGGTTGTGGAGGGAACATACAGACCTTATTCAAAATTGCCCTGTATGTCTGTCTTATGCTGTGTGAGAACTACCTGAAGGACTGATGCAGGCACTTCCCTCTATTTCACCTGACTTGGAACCGGATCAGGGTAGTTAAGTAGCAGTCATTTCTCAAAAATATTGAAAGGTGAATAAAAAAACCTGCAGCCACCTGGGGCAAAAGGTTATGCTTGAAACACACAGGAGACTAGTTAATGATAAAAGGAAAAGCAGGGAAAAAAAGGTTCTCAGGGAAGTTAAGTTATGCAAAAGTACCCTTGTATACTTGGAAATTTAGAAGGCCATGCACATGGACAGAGAAATATGCACGTGCAGGTAGACCTGAGAGGTGGTGTTTTCCCTCTAAAAAAAAAGAAGTGAAGACTACTTGGGAAGAAGAAATATCTGAGATAAGTGTTAAAGTAGTAATCCAGATCCAAGACAATCTGCAAAGATTGGAAGAAGCTTGATTTTTGTTTTTATTTTGTTTTTTAGCTTCTACCATTCAAGAAAACTTCTGTCAAAACACTAGCTGACAAAGTGAAAGGAAAAACTAATTTAGTGACCATACACTGCTAGGAAAAGAGTCTTTGAGAAACAGTTCAGAAATGTAGCTAAACAGATATAAATGTAGCTAAACAGCTTCAATAATCAAGAGCAGCAAACCCTGGGCAGTGGGGAGAATCCAATTTCCAATTACTAGATTATTTTATTCAAATTTCAAGTTTTCAACAACAACGACAAAATAAATCATACAAAAGAAAAAGGAAATCTGCATCCAAAGAAAGCTTACTGTCATTAAGACAGTAATGTACTTTTGAATGGGATTATTAAATAGAACAATACAACAAAACAGAAGAGTCCAAAAATAGATATATTAAAATACTATCAGATGATTTTTTTACAAAGATGCAATACCTATAAAATGATAGTGTTTTCAACAAATGTGGTTATAACAAGTAAATACGTATAAGCAAAAAATAAAAAGCACGTAACCTAAATACTTATTACAAAAAGTTAACTCAAGGTAAGTCACAGAATTAAATGTGAATTAGAAAATAATACGACTTAAAAAAAAATGAGAACTGTTTTTTTTTACTTGAATTCAATAGAATTCTTAGAAATTATGTTTTCCTTGAAATCCATATGTAGTAGAATGAAATTGAACTTCTATCTCTCACCCTGCACAAAACTCAAAGTGGATGAATGAGAGACCTAGGCATTAGACTAAAGTCCCTGAGCCTAATAAAAGGAAAAGTGGGCCAAATCTTCACCATGTTGGTTTAGGAACCAACTTCCTCAATAAGACTCCTAAAGCCCAAGAAGTAAAATCAAGAATCAATAAATGGGATGTAATCAAACTAAAAAGCTTCTTCACAGCAAAGGAAACAATCAAGGACATCAACAGAGAGCCTACAGAATGGGAGAAAATCTTTACCACCAGCATCTCCAATAGAGCATTAATTTCTAGGCTATACAAACTACTTTAAATACTTAGCACCATAAAAACAAAAAACTCAGTTAATAAGTTCAATAAGGAACTGAACAGGCAACTCACAGAAGAATACAAATGGCCAAAAAATATATAAAAATCTGGGCATGGTTCACGTTTGAAATCCCAGTGGCTCAGGAGGCTAAGGCAGGAGGATTGAGAACTCAAAGCTGGCCGCAGCAATTGCAAGGCACTAAGTAACTTAGAAAGACTCTGTCTCTAATTAAAATACAAAACGGGGCTGGGGATGTGGCTCAGTGGTTGAGTGCCCCTGAGCTCAATCCCCAGTATCCCTATGAGATTATGGGATACTGGGGATTGAGCTCAGGGTCTCTCTCTCTCTCTCTCTCTCTATATATATATATATATATATAGTATTTATATTATTATATATATAAATTTATATTATTTTCATTTATATATAAAATGTATAACATCTCTAGTAATTACAAAAATGCAAATAGAAACTACACTGAGATCCCATATCACTCCAGTCATTATGGCAATTATCAAGAATACAAGTAACAAGAAATATTGGTGAGGATGTGGGGAAAGAGGTTCACTCATATATCGCTGGTGGGAATGCAAGTTGATGCAACCACTCTGGAAAGCAGTATGGAAATGCCTTAGAAAACTTGGAAAGGAATCACCATTGACTCAGTTATCCCAATCAGCATACCATAGTGATGCAGCTACTTCAATGTTTATAACAGCTCAATTAACAGTAGCCAAGCTATGGAACCAATCTAGGTGCCCTACAACAGATAAATGGATAAAGAAACTGTGGTATATATGAACAATAGAATACTACTTGTTAAAAAGAAGAATGAAATTATGGCATTTGCTGGTAAATGGATGGAACTGGAGAATATCATGCTAAGTGAAATAAATCAGACCCAAAAAATCAAAGGTAGATTGTTCTATCTGATATGTGGATGCTAACCCACAACAAGGTAGGGGAAGATTAGAAGTTCACTAGACTAGACAAAGGGGAATGAAGGGAAGGGAGGGAAGATGGGAATAGAAAAGACAGTAGAATGAATCGGACATATCTTTTCTATCCTTATATGTGAATAAACAACCAATGTAACTCCACATGATATATAACCTCAATAATGGGACCCTAATTGGAACAAGTTATACTTATTCAATGTATGTATAATATGACAAAATACATTCTACGTTCATGTATATCTGGAAGGAACAAATAACTTTAAAATAAAGAAATGATATTTTAAAAATTAACCACCATCAAAATTAAGCGATTTTGATCTGAGGAAGATACTGACAAATCAGTAAAAAAGCAAAAACAATAGCAGAAAATCTTTGAAAAAAGGCCCCGAATCCAGAACACATACAATCTCTCAAAATTCTACAGTAAAGAAAATAAAACATACCAATTAAGAACCGGGCAAAAGTCTTAAATATTCATTTGCCCAAAAGAGATACATGGAAGGCAAACAGGCCCATTAAAAAATACTCAAGATTATCAGCCATTAACATTACTAATTAAAACCATAGTGAGTTAGCTTTACCAATGGCTAAAAGAGAAATATTCTGAAAATGGAACATATTAGTGAGGACGTGGAACTGTCATACATCTGCAATGGAAATGCAAAAGAGTGTGAACACTTCAGAATGGTTTAGCAGTTTCTTTCAAGAATAAGTACACACCACAGGACTTGCAATTCTACTCTTAATCATTTTCCCCAGAGAAATGAAACAATCACATAAAAAATGTTTATATGAATAGGTATGTTATTTTAATTAATTATCAGACCACATAGTCCTCAGTTAACTCCTGGATAAACAAGTGGACACATCTACAATAAGTAACAATACTTAGAAGTATATGGAAAAGTCAACATGCTCTCAATACAATCAACAACTTGGGTAAATCTCAAAGTCATTTTACTCAGTGATGGATGCCCATCTCAAAAATGTACATAATGTGTAGTTCCATTTATATCACATTCTTGAAAAACAAAACTGTGGAGACAGAAAACAGATCTCTGGTTCTCAGTGGTACTGAGAATGATATAAGTACAAAGGAGGATTATGAGAGACTCTGAGTGTGTGTGTGTGTGTGTATGGAACTCTTCCATTGATGTTGCTGGTACATAAATCCTGTACATGTTTTAAAATTCATAAAAGAGTTATACTAAAAGTGTTTTTTCTTAGTTTAATTAAAACATAAAAAAATTTATAATTCATGGTCTGAAGCAAAAATGATTAACAGTATATTCTGGGAATTATAATGCATACAGAAATGCTGTATATTATAATAATAAAACATGAATGGGTTCTGGTGCACAACGTTGATGGAGACATGTTTATGTGGGGAGAGGAAGTATATGGTAATTCTCTGTAATTCTTGTTCAGCTTTGTTATACATCTAAAACTGCTCTAAGTAATTGTTTTTTTCTCTTATTTCACTAAAATGCTAAACTCTTATTTAAAAAATGAATGGGAAAGAGAAATTGGAAGTTGGCTCTCCATACCATATATAAAATGGTACAATACTATTTGAAGTTAGACTGAGATAAGATATACATTAAGAAACTTTAAATGACCACTAACAAAAAAAAAACTTAGCTAATACTCCAAAAGTGAAGATTGAATGGCATCATAAATTATATATGATTACTCTAAAATAAGGTAGGAAAACAAAAGAAGAAATAATAAGTGATTGAATGAACAGAAAACAGATGGTAGAATTAAATGCAGCTATATCATTAATTGTATTAAATATAAATGCCTTAAAGATTTTAGTAAGAGTAAAGACAATTTCAGATGGGATATAAGAGCAAAAGCACTAACTTCTGTCTACAAGAAACCCACTTTGAAACTAAGGAAAAACCGGGCATGGTGGTGTATGCTTGTAATTCCAGGAATTTAGGAGGCTGAGGCAGGAGGATTGTGACTTCAAGCAAGCCTTTGCAATGTATAGAGGCACTAAATAAAATATAAAAAAGGGCTGAGGATGATGCTCAGTGGTTAAGCATCCCTGGGGTCAATCCCTGGTACAAAACAAAGAAACAAAACTAAAGAAAAATATAGATTAAAATTAAGTGGTTGAATGATAGTAGAATGAATAGGACATTATTATCCTATGTGAATATATGATTACAGGACCAGTATAACTCTACATAATATACAACCAGAAGGGGCTGGGGTTCTGGCTTAGTGGTAGAGCACTCGCCTAGCATGTGCAAGGTCCTGGGTTCGATCCTCAGCACCACATAAAAATAAATAAATAACGATATTGTGTCCAACTAAAAAATAAATATTAAAATATATATATATATATATATATATATATATAACCAGAAGAATGAGAAGTTATACTCCATCTATGTATGATATGTCAAAATTCATTCTCCTTTTTTGTATAACCAATTAGAAGAAGTAAAAACAAAATTTAAAAATTAAAAAAAATTACATGGTTGGAAAAAGATGCATCATGTACATACTAAATAAAACAAAGCCAAATTGCCAGGTCAGACAAAGTATACTTCAGAAATAGGAAATTACCAGAGATACAGATGTTTATAATGAAAAGGGATGTGAGTTTAAATTACTAAAAAGAACTCATAAATAACAAATATCAGTAAGAACAAAGAAAAACAAAAAACATTACCAACCAATTGTCCTCTTGATAATTTATAGACCTGATTCAAGCATAACACACATTCTTTCCAGGGATGATATGCAACAGTCATCAAGGTAGAAAATAAATCTCAACACATTTAAAGTCACAGAAAATATATCGTCTCATCACATTAACATGATATGTCTAGAAAATCCTCAAATATATGAAAATTCTGTAGCCGAAATTATAAGGAAAATTCCCAAGTTCATAAAAATTAAGCTACATTCTTCTAAATAACCCATAAGTAAAAGACAAGCATCCCAATGTAAATTCAAATATATTGTTAACAAAAGTAAAAATACAATAAAATTTTTAAAATTTAGCTGAAATATTTATTAGAACAAAATATATGGTAGTACTGCTTATGTTAAAATAGTAGAATAATTCAAATAGATTATTTATACATCCATTTTTTAAAAGATAAAAGAATTAAACACAAAACAAGAGGATAACAGGAAATAAAAAAAAGGTTAAAGTAGAAAACAGAAAACTAACAGATGAAGAAATAAAAAGATGATCCTTTGCAAAGATAATAAAATTTGTAATACCTCTCACAAGAAAGAGGACATTATCTCAGAGACCCAAGTCATAAAAAGCTAAATAAGATAATAGTATCTACAACAACAAATTTGAAACTTTAAGGGAAGGAAAACGTTCCTTGAAATATGCCAAGCACTAATTTACTCAAGATGAAATACACAACCTGAATTGCCCAACATCTATCAAAGAAACTAAAATCATGGTTAAAATAGTGTAATTTTAAAACACAATGTTTCATATATTAATTCTATCAAATGTCCAAGAAAAAAATACCTATTCTATAAATTTCTTCCAAAAATAAAAAGGAAGGAGTATGAATAAGTTTATTATTTCAAGGCAGCATTACTTAGAAACTCAAATAGCAAAGAGCATATAAACAAAGCAACGATAGAAACTTCTCTCATGAACAGAGGAGTAAATATCCTTTTCCATATATTTTTAAAAATACCCTTCACAAGTGGGAGAAGTTCTTATTTTTTCTCAGTTTGTATATTTTTATTACTAATGGAAGTTGAATTTAATAAAAAATAATTTTCTGCTTTTATTGAGATAATAATATGATTTTTTTCTTCTTTTATACTGTCAATCCAGTGAATTAGAATGGTTGATTTTTTAAAAAAATTTTTAGTTGAGGCAACTTTGCCTTTCTGAGACTGCTTGGTTATGATGTACTATTAAAAAATGCATAAAAAACATTTGAAACAATTTAACTTCATTTACAATTACAAATTCTGAGAATTTCTTCTATCTGAACAAAAGAAATCTTTGAAATCTGTATAGTTCCCATCAGAATGGTGAAAGACTGAGTTCTTTCTCCCTAAGTCACATAGCAAGGGTATCCGATTTCAATAATTCCATTCAACATTGTTGGAAATTATAGCTAGTAAATGAGAAACCAATGAACGAATGAATGAATGAATAAAAGCCCATATGATTTGAAAAGAAGAAACATGAGTGTTTTTATTCCTGGATAACAGGATTGTTTATGTAGACCATCTCAGAGAGTCTACAAAACAACTACCAGAAATAATAAGGGAACTTAGTAAATTCACAGGGTACAGGTTCCATCTGCAAAAATAAATTATATTTCTATCTTAGCAGTGGTTAATTGGCAATAAAACTTTAAATAATAATGATATTTTAACATAATCATAAAAGAAATGGGCTGGGGATGTGGCTCAAGCTGTAGTGCGCGCTCACCTGGCATGCGTGCGACCCGGGTTCGATCCTCAGCACCACATACAAACAAAGATGTTGTGTCCGCCGAGAACTAAAAAATAAATATTAAAAAATTCTCTCTCTCTCTCTCTCTCTCTCTCTCTCTCTCTCTCTCTCTCTCTCTCCCTCCCTCCCTCCCTCCCTCCCTCCCTCTCGCAAAAGAGGGAAGACCTCCCCCTTCCAAGGATTCCACCTTTAAAAAATAAATAAATAAAATATTTTGGATTCAATGTAACAAAGTATGTGCAAGAGACTTTTGGTAGAAATTTCCTTCTAAATTGTATATCTAAAATGTGAAAGTCTTAAATAGTTTTTAAAAATTTTCTAAAAGAACAAATTTTGAAAGTCACATCCTGATTTTAACAATAGGATATCAGTAACCAATCACTACAATGGGTAAAATTTTAAAAAGTGACAATCCAAGTGCTGATAAATATGCAAAACAATTGGAAAACACTTATATTGCTGGTAGGAATGCAAAATGTGATGGCAATGTTTCTTATATCTTATATCGTTAATTATATACACTTACTGCATAACCCTCCAATCCCTCTCCAGTGATTTAGCCAAGATACACGAAAATGTTTATCTACAGAATGACCAGCTTGTGAATGTTTCTTGTAGTTTCATTCGTAATGGTCAAAACCTAAGAGGGGGAAAAACATGTCTAGGAATCTATGAATGGATGGAAAATTGTGTTTTAACACTACTCAGCAATAAATGGGCTGAACCTCTGAAACATGCAACTACTCTGGATAAATCTTTGAAGCTCTGTACAAAGTGAAAGAAGCTTGTAAAATGAGAAAAGCCATATACTCAATGAGTTAATTTATATGACATTCCGGCAACCTCACTGTGTAGTCAGTGTCCAGTCACTATAATGCAATAACTGAGGTGATCAACTTATAAAGAGGAAAAGTTTATAGAGAAAAACTGACTCACGGTTTTGAAGGTTCTAGTTCATGATGACTTGGCCTGGTTACTGTGGGTCTTTGGTTAGGCAGCACATAGTTATAGGAGCACATGGAGGGGCAAAATTGCTTTTAACAGAAGCAAGGGAGCAAAGAGCGAAGGAGGGCCAGGATCCCACAATACCCTTTGAGGTCATGCCTTTGGTGATTTAAAGACCTCCACTGAGGCCCCACCTTTCAAATTTCTACTAATTCCCAATACTGTCACCCTGAATGCCAGGCCTTTTAACACATGGACCTTTGGGACACATCAGGATCCAAAGTATAGCACCCATACTAGAGGGAGAAAAGTCAGATCATTCATCGTCTGAGCCCTGGGGCTAAAGGGAAGACCTTCACTACAAAGAGATATACGAAGAGAGTTTTTCAGTGATGGAGATGTTCTAATCTTGAGATTGAGGATGGCTACTTATCAAACTATATACTTTTAAGGGATGCAGCTTTCTTTGCAAATTAAATTGTAGTAACTGGACTTAGAAAAAGTTACAAAATATAAAAGTGCTAAGCTGCTATTAAAAAACAGTAAAAAGAAAGAGTACTTTAGTAATATAAAAAAAATGCACAATTGTAGAAAATTTTCAAAACCAGACTGGATTATAATGAAAATGGTAATAAGTTATATAATATTTATATGCAATTAATCCAACAAACTACTTCAAAAAAACAGAGGCAACACATTTACAACTATTATGTTGTAAAATTTAAGAAAGAATCAAAATAAGATATTTAAGATACACATAACAGAAATTTTAGAAGAACAAAAAAGAAGACAGGAGGGACACATCAACAAAGTTTGGTGAGGATGTAAATTTTTCAAATCAAAAAGTGCATCAATTACTTGTCAACATCTGTTCAACATCTTGATAAAAATTTTAAAACTTGGTTGTCCATGCAGCAAATCCAAATAAATCTACAAAAGAAGCACAAAAAGAAAACTTTTTCCTGAACTAAGAGACAGGAAAAAAGCTCATTAAAAACAATACCTACATCCACACAAAGAAAAAAAAAGAAATTTGATTTCATCAAAATTTAAATGATTTTGCTTTGCTAACGATACTATTAAAAGAATCCAACCCACTCACAGACTAGGAGAAAATATGTGCAAATCATATATTCAACCAAGAGCTTATATACAGAATACATTTTTTAAAGAAGTTCTTAAATCTCAACAATAAGAAAATAAAGAATCTACTTAGAAAATCTGAATACACACTTCATCAAAGAAGCTATTCAGAAGGAAAAATAATCAAATGAAAAGACAGTAAATATTGTTAGCTGTTAGGGAAATGAAAGTCAAAACCACAAAGAGATAGCGCTACACACTTACAGTAATTGGCAAAAATAATAAAATCTGATAATACGAAATGATGACAAAGATACATTATAATTAGAAACTCTAATTCCTGGCTAGTGTGCATTCAAACTCTGTACAGGCAAACTGGGACATACGCAGTACAAAACAATAGTTTGGCAGCTTTTTTATAAAGTTAACATACACTTAACGATAGAATATAGAGATCCCATTCCCAGGTATTTAACTTAGAAAAATAAAAGTTTATATTCATATCTAATCTTGTATGTGAATATTTCCACCATCGTTGTTCATAATCACAACAAAATAGAAATAACCGAAATTCACTCCAGTGAGTGCATAGATAAAGTGTGGCACCGAATATATTGAAATACAACTTAGCAATGAAAGGAATGGACTATTGCTACATACATACATCAATATTGATACATCTTAAATACACTAAACTAACTGAGAGTGTCCAGTCTTGAAATTTTGCTTATTGCATGATTCCATTTATAGACCATCTGGCAATGACCAAAAAAAAAAAAAAAAGTGGTTTCCAAAGTAAGGAGTGGAGGAGGGTTCAAATGCATGGAGTTTTATATGGTCATGGAACTTTCTGATCCTGTTTGTGGCAGTGCTTACACAAAACCTCATATGTGTTTAAAGCCATACAACTCTGCACCCAAATAGTGACTTTTATTATTTTCACACTGTACTAATGATATGTAAACTAAAATAAATGTAATTATCAAAAGCTATCTCCAATATCATTCATATATATATATGTGTGTGTGTGTGTGTGTGTGTGTGTGTGTGTGTGTGTATAGATATATATAATTTTTTCATACCAGAGATTGAACCTGGGGTGCTTAACCACTGAGCCACATCCCAGCCATATTTATTTTTTATTTTGATTCAGGGTCTCTATAAGTCACTTAGGACCTCACTAAGTTGCTAAAGCTGATCTTGAACTTGCAGTCCTCCTGCCTCTGCCTTCTGAACCGCTGGTATTACAGTTGTGCTCCACCACACCCAGCCACAGTACCATATTAACAAAATTTGGATAATTTCTATGTTTTATTAAAAATTGTATCACAGAGATATTCATCCCAAATCTAATAATTTCAAACTAAGCTGAAAGGCTATAAAAATGCAAAAAAGGAGACACAATATAGCTTTAAAATCCTGAAAGTAAACTATCTTGAGTAAAAATCAGAGAGAGTAAAAGACACATGTAGAGACATCCATGGTGTCAATTCATATAGCAGGAATATTTTAAAGATGTAGCCATTTCTTCTCTATGATATGACAGGAGACTTTTATAGATGTACTCCTGATACTATTACAGAGTGACATTCTATTTTTGTTTGTTTCTTGCTTTTAGTACCTATGAATTGCAATGGTAGATCTGTCAAGCAGATGATAAGATAGATTTTTATCTAGCACACCTTTGCAAAGAATGTAATTTTTTCTTCACATGCGATCTTAGACTGTGTATCTTTTTGATTTACAGTAGAGAGCTTTGTGGCAGGCTGAATTAAAGCAACTCTACTCACAATCTGTTCGGATTGGAAATATGTCAAGAAGAGAGACTTTGGTGGGTTACTGACAATTTGCCAAATTTGCTCCAAGTTGACAAGTAATGGCTAGCTTTCTTGCATAGTTCTCTTAGAGCTGTACATAGTGTAATAGGGTTATACTCTCAAACACACTCACATATAAGGGTATAAAGCTCACTTATGCCTTTAACCTCTGTACTTCGTGTAAATCAGTGGTTACCAAAGTGTGATTCAGGGATTTTCAGTGAGGGGAAGGATGTTCCAAAATAATAAGAGCTCAGAAAGTGCCTGTGTACAGCAACCTTTTTCTGATGACTTTCTTCAAATGTGTTTGACTAATATGACAAATAATCATAAAGTAAAAAATTCCTTAAATATCACTTGAATCATCCTTGTCTTTATTATGTATTTTCCATAATGATGAATACTGAAATGACAATTACAGGATTGTGCAAGTAAAGAAAATGTTTCCTTCTCAAGGAGTTCATTGCATTTAATAAGTTCAGAAACATCAAAGTAGGCATTATGAATCAGGACAAGCATGATGATCTCATTTCAACTTATTGCTGTTTCTGTGACATAATGGGGGAATATACATCGTCTTTGAAGAAGTTCATGCTAGTGCTGATATACTCAAAATGTTTTAAAATATTACACTGAAATTTTATAGGATCCCACTTTCAAAATACCACTTAACAAAAACAGGGAAAATAATGTCTGAAACCAGTGTCAGCTTAGCAAAGTAACACTTATTCTACTATGGAACATGGAGATAGGTGGCCCTTACAGAGCACATGGAGACCACTGTATCAAAGTGCTTCAATTACTTTTTTTCCATACCAGTTACCAAATTAGAAATGTGCTTCCTAACTTAAGCACATTTCAGGTGTGTTTTTTGAACTAGTGGGACTCACAAGCTGATTAGGAAATACCCCTATAAATATGTTTTCTGAGTAATAGGGATATTACACATTTTTCAGAGTCAAATTGATGGGATTTGAATCCCACAATCGATCCCATCATCATGAAGCTGGCTGCTCTGAGCTGATGCCCATCTGACTTTTCTTCCTGACAATGATTCACAAGCAACTTGTGGGCAGCTCTTCTGATGGGTTGGATAGAGGGCTCCCTGGAGGGTTACCAGTTACACCTTTCTTCCTCTACCTCACTGGTGTAAAATCAATGGTTGGGATAACAGAATATCATCATAACAAAACCAGAAACGATATTACAAAGGTAACAGCGATGAGAAAATAAGTACATTTAGGTTTTCTTAGTTTCACAAAATTGTTACAAAGAACGAGAGAGATTTTCTCAAGAGCAATCGGGGCTTCATGTCCTAGCAGGTCCTAGCAGACAGAGCGTCACTCTGGGTCCTCTTAGGCCTGAAGGTCCATGAGGATCTTCAGATTCTGACAGTGACTTCAGTGTCAAGACAGTAACAGATCGTGCTAAAGGCTGTGGGACACCACACAATGAATAAAAACTACCCCAATCCCTATCCAGTTCTCCTAATTGAAAAATATTACAATTGTAAAAATATGCTCCCCATTTTGTAAAAAATATGCTCCAAATTCTTTATGAAATACCCACATACATAATAGCAGGTGAATTTATCCTAAGGTGTGGCTCAGGGCATTGCAAAGCACAGGTATGAGCTGGATCTGTCCCATTGACCATGGCATTTAACAGCTGGCTCAAGGCTTACTGGTGGATTGAGCTAGATATTCTGAGAGGAGGGAGGTGATGGGAACAGCAAGGATTTTGAAAGAGGAAGGAAAGAAAACTGTCTCCACGAGGTTGAGAAGAATGGGGTCCTTTGAATTTCCCAGGTAGAAGAAAGCTAATTCCCCCTGAAACATGGGGAATGAAGTAAAATAGGGGCACACTGCAGTTTATTTCTCCTCCAGGCATCTGTTCTTTGTATTAGCGTGACACTGAAAGTCAGTGCTTGATGGTGATCTTAGGGTAGCAGTGACAAAGAATAGCCAATGTAGCTCATCACGGACTGGGAAACAGGTTCCCTTTTCATTCTTCCAGGTTTTGTATGATGCAGTGGAGGAGGGAGAACTCTAATAATGACTTTCCCTGAAATTCTCATGAACCCAAGTCAGATTGGATTAAATCAGAATACTATAAAAGAAATATGACCTATCATGCATGCAAAGTACTGTTAAAGGAGAGAAAACATGTAGAATGACCATAACGTGATAAATGTGAGCTCAACCTAAGAAGAGAATGTATCATAATTCTAAGAAGAATTAAAGTCCAAGGGGCTGATTTCTGACTTCCCTCAAACCAAAAATCTCTGGATTATCGTGTCAGAGGGCTTTGACTACTGGAACCCATTTGGTCATCGTCTACAATATTTTACTATGTAATTTTTAAGCACAAGAGTTAGAATTAGCAGCCTGGATAGTGAACCCAGCCTGGCCACTTTTATACTTGTGAACTGAGGCAAGTTGGCTTAGCTTCGGTCAATGAGGATAACAGTAGTACCAAGTGTACTCGGTACTGTGCAGATGGAATGAACGCTTGAAGCAAGATCTGGCACTACACCACTGATCCAGCACTCAGTAAAGTTAACTATTCTGAAGGCCATTATCACTAATTCCATCACCAACAGTCAGGCTTTAAGCTTTTTATCAACTAAGCTATTAAAGTGAACAATTCTAATATTTTCCTGCTTCTGTTCTAATTCTTTGGTGTCTCTTTCTTATATCAAGCTACATGCATGACCCTAAAATATAATTTCTTTTCCTTCTTTTTTTCCCCAATGCTGGAGATTGAACCCAGGGCCTCACACATGCTAGGCAAGTACCATACCACTGAGCTACATCCCTTGCCCATAAAACATAGCTTCAATCATTTCATTCTGTGCTAAAGAACTTCAGTACCTCTCCACATTTACATAATAATGTTTAAAAAATATGTAACATATTTCCACATTTACATAATAATATTTTAAAATATGAAACATATTTGTAGCTTACATTTTTGTCTCTCTGTCTACAGATTAATTCTCCTCCATCATTTCCTGTATCCTAGGTGACTGGGCTCCTAGGTATTCGTCTTTTCCTCCACACTTCTGCTTGATATCCCCCTGATTAAAATATTTTATGAACTACTGATAAAATTTTTAAAAAGGGGAAATGTTACAAGAGACATAATGTTTGCTCAACACATTTCTGTGCCAGTTGTGGTGATAAAACCTTTACCTTATGGTCCCATTTAGGCCGCAAATAACATAGCAATTCTGGTTTAAACTATTTCCATATTCCTCAAAATGCATAGTAGAAATATGCATTAGTCCAAGGGGATTACGTCTGCCTTCCCTCAAACCAAAAATCTCTGGATCATCGTGTCACAGGGTTTTATTAAAAAAATTGTATTTGTCTATGGACAGCATGCCTTTATTTTATTTATTCTTCCGTGGTGCTAAGGTTGAACCCAATGCCTGACGTGTGCTAGCAAGTGCTCTGCCACTGAGCTACAACTCCAGCCCTAAAACAGCTTTTTATAAGTCAATCATAACTCTAAAAGTTTATTTAAGAGAGAGAAATGAACTTGAACTATAATGAAAACTAATAAAAGTTTAAAGTAGTGTTTAAATGTATTTTCTGTGTCATATGGAAATTAAAAATAAATAACAAAAATAATTGCAAATATTACACAGTTTGAAATTAAAAACATTTTCTTAGATTAAACAGAAAAAAAAAACATACTCATAATTAAGAAACCAGTGGCTAGTATACTTTGTTTAAAAAAACTTAAAAGAATAGAGTGAAAGTAGTATATAAGGGAACAATATGATTTAAGATGCCTGCATTCATAAAGAAAAGAGAAGAAAAAACTAATAAAATAGATACCATCTTTACAACCTTGATAAAGGAAAGAAATAGCAGAAAATACAAGAGATGAGAAAGGAGATATAAACCATTAGAGATGAATACAGACATCTCATTGGCAGAAATTTGAAAACTTGGAGAAATCACATATTTGCCTGCCAACATACTGTCGAAGCATCAAGACTGATGTTAGAACATGTGGAGAATTTGAGTAGGTTAATAACTATTGTAGAGGCTAGAAAAGTGATTAAAGTTATTACGAAAAATAGGCCAGTAGGCAAATTGTTCCAGAGATGGTTATATAACTTGAAAGAACAAAAGATTCTAAAATTATTCAAAACATCACAGATGGAAAGTTCCATATTTGATTTATACAGTAAGCATTAAAAACAAACCTGGAAAGAAAAAAACAAATACAATACTATAGACCAATCTCACTTATTACTAAAGTTATAGCAATTCTAAGTAACAGCAAATAGAATTTTGCAATGTATTTCAAGAATAATGCAGTATGAACAAGAAAGGCTTAACTTAGAGAATATAATGTTAACTTTTTTTTTTTTTAAATCACTGTGACCTACAAGAGAACAACTTAGAGGAAAAGTTTATTTTGGGCTCATGGTTTCAGTCCATACATGGCCAGCTCCATTGCTCTGGGCCCAAAGTTAGGGAGCACATCACAGGAAAAGGGCCAACAGAGGAAAGCTGCCCAGTTTCTTGTGGACAGGAAGCAGAGAGACAGAGAGCATAGAGGGGTGTGAGTGTACAGGGAGCTGGCTCATAGTTTCACAGGTCTGAGACCATAGATGGCCAATTCCATTGTTCTGGGTCCAAGGTGCAGTAGCATATTATAGGGGAAGGGCACAGTGAAGGAAAGCTGCTCAATCTGTGAAGGGGTCAGAAAACAGAGCAAAAGAAGGAGAAGGGACCACAGGGAATATGCACCCTTGCAGGGCATGCTCCCAGTGACCCACCTGCCTATAGTTATCATCCAGTCAATTTAGTCAAACAAGGATGGACTGATCAAGTTACAGCTGCCATAATCTAATCATATCAGCTCGGAATATTCCTGCATTATTAGAAGCAGTTGGGAGACACCTCATATCCATATCTTTCCACAAACTGGCATTATAGCTTCGAGGAAATACATTTATATAATCAATCAAATCAATAAATTAAAGGAGAAGAACCACATCTTATAAAGAAAAGCTGAAAATACATTAGATCCTAAAGTCATTGTCAATTAAAACTTTATTAAAAAGAAGAGAATTTCTTAAATATAACAAAGTCTATAAAAATACTACTTAAATATAACAAAGTCTATAAAAATCTAAAGGCTAATACATAAAATAGTGACATACAAAAGACATTTAAATTAAAATTAGGAACTATGAAGAATTCTTACCATAATATTACGAATTATTATTATTTTTAAAGTTTCAAAAATGAAGATATACAAAAATATAAATGGCATAAATACTTAAAGAGAAGGTCTACATTTTTTTTCTTTTTTCTGATGATTTGATTATACCTAAACATTCCAAAAACCTCAAGAAAAAAAGTAGAATTATTGGGAGAATTTTAATGTGAGAAAAAATTGATAGATATAAAAATTAGTAGCTTTTTAAAATTTAGCAATAAACTTCTAGATGTGAAATGGAAAAGGTATTCCACTTATGATAGGAAACAATCAAATTAAAAACATTATTTCATATGAAAATAAAAAAAATTTACATAGAAAAAGTCAACTATTTGCTTTGGCTATTCTGGGTCTCTTATTTTTTCCAAATGAATTTCAGGACTGCTTTTTTTCCATTTCTAAAGGAATGATGTTGGGATTTTATTCAGAGGATTCATCACTGATACCCTGCTACTTTGCTGAATTCATTTATTAATTCTAGAAGTTTTCTGATGGAGTTTTTTTTTTTTTTGGATCCTTTAAGTATAGAATCATGTCATCAGCAAATAATGACAGCTTGCGTTCTTCTTTTCCTATTCTTATTCCTTTAATTTCTTTCCTCTATTGCTCTGGCTAGAGTTTCAAGGACTATGTTGAATAGAAGTGGTAAAAGAGGACATCCCTGTCTTATTCCAATTTTTAGAAGGAATGCTTCCAATTTTTCTTGGGTTTAGTACATATAGGTTTTACAATGTTGAGGTATATTCCTACTGTCCCTAGTTTTTCTAGTGTTTTGAACATGAAAGGGTGATGCATTTTGTACAATGCTTTCTCTGCATCAATTGCTATAATCATATGATTCTTATCTTTAAGTCTAGTGATGTGATGAATTACATTTATTGATTTCCAAATGCTGAACCAACTTTGCATCCCTGGAATGAACCCCACTAGATCATGGTGTACTATTTTTTAAATATGCTTTTGTATGCAATTTTCCAGAATTTTATTGAGAATTTTTGCATCAATGTTCATCAAGGATATTGGTCTAAAATATTGTTTCCTTGATCCTTCTCTGCCTGGTTTTGGTATCAGGATGTTACTAGCTTCAAAGAATGAGTTTGGAAGGGTGCCCTCCTTTTCTATATCATAGAATAATTTGAAGAGTATTAGTATGAATTCTCCTTTGTAGGTCTTGTAAAATTCAGCTGTGAATCCATCTGGTCCTGGGCTTTTCCTGGTTGCTAGGCTTTTGATGGTGTCTTCTATTTCCTTGCTTGAAATTGATCTGTTTAAATTGTGTATGTCCTCTTGGCTCAGTTTGGGTTGATCCTTAGCAAGAAGAGTGAAGCAGGAGGCATCACAATAGTAGATCTTAATCAATACAGCAAAAATGGCATGGCATTGGCACCAATATAGACTTAGGGACCAATGGTATAGAATAGAAGACACAGAGACAAACCCACATAAATACAGTTATCTCATACTAGACAAAGGAGCCAAAAACACACATTGGAGAAAAGAAAACCTCTTCAACAAATGGTGCTGGGGGAACTGGAAACCCATGTGCAGCAAAATGAAGCTAAACCCCTATCTCTCACCACGCACAAAATTCAACTCAAAGTGGATCAAGGACCTAGGAATTAAACAAGAGACCCTGAATCTAAAAAAGGAAAAAGTAGGCCCAAATCTTCATCATGTCAGATTAGACTCCAACTTCCTTAACAATACTCCTAAAGCACAAGAAATAAAATCAAGAACTAAGAAATTGGATATATTCAAACTAAAAAGCTTCTTCTCAGCAAAAGAAACAATCAATGAGGTGAAGAGAGAGCTTACATCCTGGGAGCAAATTTTCACCACACACACATCAGATAGATCACTAATCTCCAGGATATATAAAGAACTCAAAAACTTAACAGGAAAAAAAACAAGAAACCCAATTGATACATGGGATAAGGAGCTGAACAGATACTTCCCAGAAGATATACAATCAATCAACAAATATATGAAAAATGTTCGACATCTCTAGTAATTACAGAAATGCAAATCAAAGCTAAGATTTCTTCTCACACCAGTCACAATGGCAGTTATCAAGTGTACAAACAACAATAACTGTTGGCGAGGATGTGGGGGAAAAGGCACACTCATACATTCCTGGTCGGACTGCAAATTGGTGCAAACAATCTGGAAAGCAGTATGGATATTTCTTAGAAAACTTGGAATGGAACCTCCTTTAACCCAGCTATCCCACTCCTTGGTATATATCAAAAGGACTCAAAATCATCATATTATAGTAACACAACCACATTAATGTTTGTAGCCGTTCAATTCACAGTAGCTAAACTGTGGAAGCAACCTAGATGCCCTTCATTAAATGAATGAATTAAGAAACTGGTATATACACACAATGGAATATTACTCAGCATTAAAGGGGAATAAAATTATGGCATTTGCAGGTAAATGAATGGAGTTGAAGAATACCATGCTAAGCAAAGTAAGCCAATCCCCAAAAAACAAAGGCAGAATGTGTTCTCTGATAAGTGGATGCTGATCCATAATTGGGGAAAGCATGGGAAAAATAGAGAAACTTTGATTGCACAAAGCAGAGGGAGGTGAGGGGAAAGGATATGGGGGCAAGAAAGATGGTGGAATGAGATGGATATTAATACCCTAGGTACATGTATGACTGCACATATGGTGGGATGCTACATTGTGTACAGAGAAATGAAAGGTTATGCTGCAATTGTGTATAATGAATCAAAATATATAGTGCTGTCATATATACCTAATTAAAATAAATAAACTAATTAAAAAAGAAAAAGTCAACTATTTGAAGGACATAAAGCAAATTTAAATAAATAGAAAAACTGTCTTGAATAGGAAAATCTCAAATAAAGGTCATATTCTACAATTATATGTTAGTTCAATATAGTTCCAATCAACATTTCAAAAAACTTAGTTGAAAGTTAAAAAATATTCACAGTGGGTAATCAATATCTTATAGAAGGTAATAAAGCTATTATATTAAAAAATTGTGGGGGCTGGGGATGTGGCTCAAGCAGTAGCGCACTTACCTGTCATGCACCGGGTGCTGGGTTCGATCCTCAGCACCACATAAAAATAAAAATAAAAAAATAATAAAAAATAAAGATGTCCACTGAAAACTAAAAAATAAATATTAAAAAAATTCATTCTCTCTCTTTAAAAAAATGGAATACATGCTTATCAAAATATAATCTACATCCACCAAATCAGTATGGTAATAGTGCAGAAACAGATAAATATATCAGAAAAATAAAGAATGCAGAATGAGGTCCTTGACATAAGAAACTTACATGGGAGGTGAAATGCAGAAATAATAAAAAGATAAATTCCCACAACCTGTTTCTTGAAGAGATGGTAACTGATTCTTATATCCTATACTATATATTAAATAATTCCAAATATGTGAAATTTTCAAATATATAAAATATTATAATAAAAGAGACTACCTTGCAGAAAATCTAATATCATATAAGTACAATCAAGCTATACCAGAGACATCCCTTATATTTCAGACACAGAAACAATTTTATCTCTATACCAAATGTGTCCAAATTATAAAATTTTTAAATGACAAGAATGTTAATATAGAAAATTTCTATGGACAAATTTTTAATTTGCTCTGGATGCAAAGAACATAACATATTAATAATATAATAGTATTCTTTCCACTTAAGAGGGATTGAATGATACCTTGAAACTTATCAGTGATCTATTAGAATAGAAAACACTGAAAAGTACTATATGATCCAAAACCTGTGCCAACATCAGGAAAAATTTACTTACTTAAAAGGTAGAAAGAAATGTAAAGAGTTCTAGATTTCCTATTAAAATTTAAATTATTTTGACTTAACTCAGAAATTTCCCTTCTGTTAAATTCTATTGCAAAGAAAGGCAAGCACCAAACTGATAAAACATATATAAAAAACATTTTTATTTCATGTAAGTCAGAAAGACATTGAGATTCCACCTCACTTCAGTTAGAATGAGTCATCAAGCATACAAATAACAATAAAAGCTGGTGAGGATCCAGGAAGGGAAAAAGAAACTCTTGTACATTGTTAGTGCAAATGGAAATTACGATGGAAGTTTCTCAAAAAAACTGAAAATAAAACTATATATGAGGGCTGGGATTGTGGCTCAGCGGTAGAGCCCTCGCCTAGCACATGTGAGGTCCTGGGTTCAACATAAAAATAAATAAATAAATAAAAGTATTGTATCCAACTACTACATATATATATATATATGTAGTATATATATATATATATATATCACTTCCAACAGATTGAAGTCAGAATACTTCAAAGATACAAGCATTCCCATGTTTATTGTAGCACAACTCACAATAGCCAGGTTATAGAATTAGCCCTAGCTCTCCATCAACAGATGAATGAATAAATAAAATGTGCTGCATATATACACAATGGAGCTTTATTCAGCCATGAAAATGGAGAAATTATGTCATTTGCAGGAAACTGTAGACCATAATTTTGAATGAAATAAGTCAAAAAAATATTGAATGTTTTCTCTCATATGTGGAAACAAAGGGAGGGAAAACAGAAAGAAGGGATGCTACAAAAGTACAAGAGGGAACATTACCATAGAGAAAGGGCATGGGGAGGGGAGGTCAAGGCGCCGGGGAGTGAAACTGATCAAATTGTGTTGCTAAGTATGTGTGGATACACTGCAGTGAAGCCCACTCTTCTATGTAATTGATATGCATGAATCAAAAATAAGATGCCTGCTTCAGACTTGCTAATAGTGACCAAGAATTGGAACTATCAATAATGGAATGGTGAATGAAGAATGAATTGGGATTTAGTCACAATATGGAAGAGGAAGTCTTCGACAAAATGAAAGAGAAATCAAGAAATCAAGAAAGGAAGGAAGAAAGAAAAAAAGAGGGAGCGAGGGAGGGAGAAGATAGGAAAGAAGGAAGAAATAAAATCAAGGATATGAAAAGTTTATATGATTGATTAATTTTCTCAAACAATGGAACCCAAAATTACATATATGAATAAAAAAGTATATGCCTTGATAAAAACGAAATGACATGTTAGGAGGAGATAGAAACTATATGGTACAGATGTAAAGGAGAAATAAATCACCTTCCAAAACAAAATGAAACAAGAACATGCTGTTTGATCCAGTGCTTCTACATCACACACCAGAGTGGTGGTGGGGGGGCGGACAGGGCGCACCTTCCCATCCAATCTAATGGAGATGGTCTTATGGAAAAATCTATGTATTTGTACACATGTATAATGCAAAGTTCAAATAAATAGTCATGAAAGGATTAATGTTGTTCATCTTTCTCCTAGGCTTCTAATTCACCTTTGCTTTTTTTTTCTTTATATATCATTATTTAATCCTTTTAGAACAATGCCGATCATTTTTCTCTTAAATTAAACAAAAAAAAAAAAATCAGTGCAACTACTTTTATTAGGGAATGGGGAAGAAATAGCAGCTACTATTTGCCACCCATTTAGCATGACTTCTTAGCGCCCTCAGTGCACTCTCAGTCCCACCTCCAGGTACTTTGGATGCTGTTATTCTGGGATTCAAAATTCCACACATCTCCTGCATTCTTTCCAGCCAGGATCTGAAAATTAGTTTTGTCTTCAGAGATGGTTGTTGGTGCTCTTCACCCTTCTACATTCTCATCCAGGAAGACAAATTCCCTGCTCATGACCCTTCTGTTGAAACCTGTAGAGCACTCATGTACAAATATGGGACAATAACTTATGTCATTGGTCCCTAATTTAGTTTTGCAATTTTGGAGCTAAAGATATAAATGATAAAGAGAAAATACTGATGATCATATCTGTTTGGAGAAAATATGCAATTTTAGGTTAACCCCTATTGTTTAGAACCATAATACTGGCAGGATAAATGACTCACATCCCTATGGCTAAACAAATAACCCTTCATTAAATCTCAAGTGAGTAGTATTATGCAATCAAGGGCTGTGAAGAGTTTATTTTCTTAGCTGTTTTTGCTGTTGTTGCTTTATAGCACATTTGTGACCAGTTTTATTGTTCAAAGCGTCTTCATGAGACATTATTTCAAACAAATTGATTGTAATATGGTTATTTAAGTTATCTAGCCATTAGATCTATTTTTAAATTTTGCACAGGGAACACTATTTTAGCAAAATTAAAGAGAGAAAATTGTGGCAAAACATGCAGCAATAATTTATTTTGCAAAACAAAAAGCGTATAACTGCTCTCTAATTACTAGCCTTTGAGGCATTTACAGCTAAATTAAAATCATCATTAGCTGTTAAGTGTGTTTGCTTTGATTAGTTCCTGTTTTATGAGGTTTTAGGCAGAAGTAATTTCGTGGTATTGTTATTAATGAATTTAATGTTAAGTGGAAAAAACTTTGGTTATCTGACAGGCATCAACTCTCGAATGATCAGTCCAAATTTTGTCAAAAATCTCAGGGATCCTTTCTAATATATTTGCCAGATATGGAATAAATTGATATATTCAAAAGAAAAGGTGTCTTTAAAGTTAGTATTCCGGCCTTCTTAACTTAACCACAGTAGCCCAATAATATAGTTACAGAAGCAGAAATGCACAGATCTTCAGAATGGTCCTGTTCAAAACCATATTTCACCACTCTGCCAGCTTGGACAAGTAACTTAGCCAACCTACACTCCTTGTTCTTCATCTATAAAAATGGGGTTATTAACATCTTTCCCAAAGGATAGTTTTAAGGATTAAGTAAAATAGAAGGTGTTAAGTAGCATAGTGTCAGTATGTGCTCTCTGTAAGAGTTAATCTCTCTTCCCTTTTCTTTACATGATTTAGTGTGTCTAAAGATATTAGAAAACTAATTCTAAGCACCTATCCAAAGATAAACTAAGGGATTTTGTATATTCACATTCTTATTGCACTTGAATTTTGGAGAAAAAAAATCAGATGAGTGTATGGAAGCTTCTTATTTTAAATAGCGACTGAGAAAAGTATATTTTAAACAACTTTGGTGTCAACCAGGAGGTAGTTCTTTTTAAATATCATCATTCATGACTTCTAAGGGCAATTGAACATGTACAAACCCTGTTTCATTTGCCATGAAAACCCAGTGTTTTACTCAGTTTTCTCCAGGAGTCCAGATATTAAGGGCTACATGGAGACAATTGAAATGGAAAGAAACGAACAAAAAGATATAAATAAATAAATAGAAGGGAACTGGGATGGTGGAGAAGTGGTTAGGAGGCAGCCAAGTTTGCAGCACTCCATTTATGTGGCTCCAACACCAACAAAGTGGCTCCTCATGCTTTCTATGACTCCTATATTTATCAAGGTGTTGTAGTTTAGAAATGGAATGTCCCCCAGCGGCTTGTGTGTTGAAGGATTTTTTTCGAAGACAGTAGCAATGTTCAGAGTGGGGATTTGGGCAGTTATTGGATGTTGAGGGATCTAACCTCATCAATAGATTAATCCATTGTGGATTCAGAGCTGAATGGACTATTGGGAGATAGTGAGTGGAGGAGATAAGACCTAGTTGAAGGGAATAAGACTCTGTGCCCAGGGGGGACTCTATCTTGTCCCCAGCTCCTTCTTCTCCCTCTCTCTACCCCTCTCTAGCTCTTCCTCCTGGATGCCATGATCTGAGCACCTTTGCTCTACCACATGTTCTCCACCATGATATTCTTCCTGCAAACAGGCTCAGAGTCAATGGAGCCAAGTGACCATGAACTTAAATCTCTTAAACTATGAATAAAAATTTAAAAAAATAAATCTTTCCTCAAGTTGATAACCTGTGGTATTCTGCCATAGCAACAGAAAACTTATTAACACAAAAGGCTAATTAGAATGTTGATATCAGAGTGGTCATTTATACCTTATGCTAAAAATATTTAGAACATGAAAAAAATTAAATCTCCATCATTGTTATGACATGCAGAAACTTAGGAATTTTTTGTGTATAAGCAATGAGATAAAATTTGGCCCTACAACATTCTTTCCTTGGACTCATCTAACTCTCTGAAAACTATGGCATGCTTAATAATAAAATATGGACAATAACAGCTACTTGCCATAGTTTAAATCCAAGAGAAAATAAGGCACTATTTATGTTGTAGTTATTTTGACCTACTTACTGGTGAAAGAGTTACATGATCACAGAAGGACTGGAAAGAAAGTATAGGTAAAAATAAGTCTCAGAATGTCATCATGAAAGATGAATTGATGTTTCTATTTGAAGCATATATCAGCAAATAATGGTTCCAGAAAGTTTTGCAGAATCAACACTTGTTTGCAAACTGGCCAAGATAAAATTAATGACACCATTTTATAGCCTTATTGGCATTCACTCTGATATGATACCACTGCCTTTTAGAGGAGAAATGTTGGAAAACACCTCCCCATCACAAAGTCTATTCATATTTTTACATTCAGCTCTTTGTCATAAAGGTTTTCATTTATTTAGAAGAACAAACACATTTAAGTTGCAGCAGGGACACATGATTGGTGTGAGTATGGAAGGTGGTGTTTGTGTAAAAATGTTATTGGGAAGATGTATTAGTGGAGTTCATTGACATGCTGCGTAAGGAAGCTGGAGAATTTGTTCACATATAATTGAGAGTCGGAGTTGAGAAATATCAAGCTATTAAATACTTGAGCCATAAAAGCAATTCTAAACAAAACAAAGCAGGATTTAGACTACAGAGCAGCAGGCCTACAATAACAAAGTTATATTCTTCCACAAATATTTAATAATAATGGTTTCTAAAAAGTTATAAATGCATAGTATAAAATCTAAATATCACTGCAATTATCCACCATTTGATAAGCAAATTCAGGGTTGCTAAATTGCAGTCTATCAGGAGAGTACAAGGATTATGCTAGTGATTCTTATATCGATTATTATGCTTATGACCCATTATCATGATGGAGCATAGAGTTATTTCAAGTTATTTCAAGATAGCAAAGAAGCACTGTATCAAAACAAATTGCGTAACAGTTGAACAACAGATTCATAAGCAAAAGATAGCAACACCAACTAAGATCTAACACCTCCAAGGAAGCAGTCCATTTCCCTATTGTATTACATAAAGGATATAACCAGGTAGGCTTCATTGTCCATCAAGGTCATGTTGGAAGCATTCTGTAGGCTACAAACTGGTTTCACTAACCAGTGATCAATTCACACTTACGCACACCTATCCAATTCACAGTTTAAAAAGTTGTTTTGCAGAAGCAATGGCTTTATTGACTAGTCTCCATTGATATTTATGTGTATGATATTCTGAAATCAAGAAGATGAAATCTAAATATGCTAGAATATTTCTTATAACTTACTTGCAAAAATCCTTTTAAAATATTTAATTTTGTTAATCCATGAGTAAGCAGACCTGACATTAATAGAAAATATGACAAATGCAATAATATAAATTAAATGACATCTTTTAAAATCTAGAACACTTTCTCCAGTAGATCATCAATAGTATGCATAAAAACTATAATTATGAGTCTGAAAATTTTTAACATTTTGCATGAACTAAGAAAAGAACTCCTGAAATTTATGGATTATATGGCTTAGTTGATAGTCCTTCTGAAGGGTACGTTCTTTAACTCCGCAAGAAAGAGAATACAAATTTGCATAACAATAGAAAGTAAAAAAAATATATTCTGATTTCTTAACTAATTAATTTAATTTTTTTCCAACTTAGTGCAGAAAATAATGCCAACCACAAGGATTTCGTAGGCATAAAACAAGGACATCAGTTCTCCTCTGAATTGTTCTAAGTAATTATTTTCTCATTAATTGTCACTGACATAATTAAAGAATAGCAGAAGTGAAATTTTGTATCCTGGTGATATTGTATTTCTAAAATAAAAGATAAAAATTAAAATAATGTCAAATTTAATCACAAAAAAATAGTGTGTTTCATACAAGTTACTGACTATATCTGAACACTTGGTAATTTTAATTTTTGCCTCAGAGATTTTCAGCTCCAGAGATTTTTCATGCTCAAAAATAATATATAAGAAAAATATATAATAACTATATAATCAACATATATAAGAAATATATGTAAGAAAGTCTCTTAGCAGTATCTTATAAAGCAGAATTATCTATGTAGACAACATATGCTAGTAGCTGTACCCATATACATATATATATGTGTGTGTATAATATATGTGTATATATGGAAATTTAGAAATAATTTTAGATGATGTGGCAGTACACAAAATGTAAAATTATAATTAAATTTTATTTGGTGAATTAATAAGGGGACTTAGTCTTGGTCAAATGACTGTTTTTGTTTAATTGGCATAAGAATTAAGATTCAGTGAGTAATTTTTATAATTAGAATTGTTTTAGCCAACATAATTTTCCTTAGTTCTATTTTTTGCCAGTATAAATTATCATGGCAAAACACTGTTGATTTGTAAGCAATAGTTTGAAGAAGTTGAGATCTACCACATTTATCTGCCTCATTTTAAGATTCCATGTATTTAAAAATTTTTGTTTTACAAGGCTTGAATAATGGAAACAGGGAAACTTAGTTTTCTATGAATCACCTTATTCTATTTTACCAGGAATTCTGTAAGTTTGATATCACTACCACCAACCTCATTTTAAAGTCCAGCAATCTGTGATTCGGAGGGGTTAAGTCAATTGTCTGTCTTATCAATAAGTTTTAAAAATGGGATTTAAATCATGCTGCTTTTTTTTTAGGTTCAACACCTACCATTGAAATTCGTCTCATGCCTGTCCTTTATTTTTTTTCACTTGATTTTTGTGAAATTTTTAAGTATAGAAAAGTATATAAATAATACAACAGACATATACTTTTATCACCCAACTCTGACTTGACGGATATTGACATTTTAATACAGATCCTGTTTCTGTTTGTTGTTGTTTCCTTTTTGGAAAAACGTTTAATGAATGGAGCTAAATGAAGCAGGAACAAGAAATATATGTTATGAGGCTTCTCATCTCTTACCCTTCTGTTCTCACAGCTATAATCTGCTTCCAGTTCCTTCCACCCTCATTTCTGAACTATATCAACAAACTCATGTGCAATCTCCCTTGCTCCAGTCTGTCTTTGATCAAGTCTATTGCTTATACAACTGGTATGATAATGCTCTCCAAACACTGCATTCCTCCTGTCAGACTCCATTTCAAGATTAGACAGAGCCTCACTGCTATCTATGTTATCAAAAATTTAGCACTCAAAGAGCCCTGTCACTGTGGTCTCGTTTTTAACCCTTTTCCATTATGAACACTTCCTTCCCCCCCATGTCCAGCATCTCTTGTATCTTATAACCTCCAAAGGTTTCATTTGTGTTGTGTTGGATATTGGTTAGAGTTTTGACCAAATCCTGCTTTAACTTTCTTTCCAGTTTTATTTAAAGTAGCCCTCTTCCAGGAGTTATTGTCTACTTAACTACATTGCTTCTCATTTGGGTATAGTTTTATCATTCATGGATTTAGCTTATAAAAATACCATTAAGCATTTCTCTTACCTCTTGGTTCAAGATAGTGACCTAAGAACATACCTTCATCTTTGGCTTTAAAAAAAAATAACAGGGAGGAAGAGCAGGAAGAAAAGATTAACATTAAACAGAGACATGAGATGGGAGGGAAAGGGAGAGAAAAGGGAAATTGCATGGAAATGAAGGGAGACCCTCATTGCTATACAAAATTACATATAAGAAGTTGTGAGGGGAATGGGAAAATAAACAAGGAGAGAAATGAATTACAGTAGATGGGGTAGAGAGAGAAGATGGGAGGGGAGGGGAGGGGGATAGTAGAGGATAGGAAAGGTAGCAGAATACAACAATTACTAATTGGGCATTATGTAAAATTGTGGATGTGTAACCGACGTGATTCTGCAGTCTGCATTTGGGGTAAAATTGGGAGTTCATAACCCACTTCAATCTAATGTATGAAATATGATATATCAAGAGCTTTGTAATGTTGTGAACAACCAATTTTAAAAAAATACCATTGGAATGAAAGTAAAGGCACACAAAAGTGAATGAACCTACAATACTGAGAAAATAGGACTGAGGGTCAATGATGGACTCCAGTTATTAATACAATTCTAGAAGACAAAAAGCAGATGTAGGTGGTGACAGATGAAATAAAGCAGAAATAGTGCAAGTCAGAGCAAACAGAGAATCTATTTTAAAAACTGTATTTGAGGCAACTTTAAAGGGGGCTCTAGGAAGCACCACCACACAGAGACAGCAGATCCTCAACACGGATACCTACTGCCCAGAGGGAAAATATAGCAGCACAACCATTTTTCAATATATATGATGTGTCAGTCCCACTCAAAGCCCCATAGAGGTAGTATGACTATGAGCTTGAGGTTTGCCTCAAGAGGAAAATACTGGAGGGCCACTCTCTTAAGATACATAGGCCAAACTGCCCAGAACTAACCAGGTTTTTTCTAGTGAGTTTAACCTACCACAATAAAAGCTTTTAATTCTGATTTGAGATGCCCTGCTTTCCATTATATCCTAAAGTAAAATATGAAAATAGATACATTTCCCTGCACATCCCCCAAAATCAAAGATTTTGTAGCTGCAAAATAGGAACAGTCTTTTATGAATAAAGGAAAAAATCAGAATGATAAAAAGTTCATAGAAACTCAAAATATAATTACTAGGAATTAAAAAAATATTATTACAAGCCAGGCAAGGTAGTGTGTGCCTATAAGTTCCAGCAACTAGGGAGGCTGAGGCCAGAGGATCATTTAAGTCCCCACGTTCAAAACTAGGCAACATAGCAAGACTCCATCTCAAATGTAAATGTTATTATGGCAGTGATCAGAGATATGAATGAAGCCATCTTCCAGATCTTCAGCACGAAAATGCAGATTAAAACATAAAAGGCAATTACATGCTCTGAGGCAAAGTTGAGCGAAAATGGAACTGGGAAACTTATAAAAGAAATGAGATTCAGGCCTTTAGATTGAAAGGCTGCTAAATAGCTAAACAGAAGGCAAAACAAAATCCATTCTTGCAAGTACTTTTGTGAAATTTCACATCTCCAAGGATAAAGAGAAGATTCTAAACCCTCCCTGTAAATAAAATAAAATCATGAAACAAAATTTTCATACTAAAGAGTACTCAGATGAGAAGTTTCCCATTGACCACTCTGGATGCCAGAAGGTCATGGATCAATACTTCCATGGAACCAGAGCCTGCCCTGTGTCCCTGAGTAATTGCCGTATCTTTTGGGACCACATCTGGGATTGATATTTATTAACTTAACCAAAGGCATGAAGATCAAGGGGAAATCCTTTCAACCAAACTAAACTTTGGCTTCTGTACATGTTATACCCTCATGTTTGCTAGGATTTAGACTAGCCCTTCATTCTGCATTATTGATTTCCTTAAATCTGACAATTTTTTAAAAGCTTAGCAATCTATCTTGGGGTCTTTCTGCACACAGAGATTGACTCAGATACTCTTCTGACCCCTCACCAGCTTTACTTATATAATTCCCATACCACATAGTTAGTCCATTTCACAGATAGGGTATAACCAGTTTTACCATAGTCAATTTCAGAATATTTTCATCTCCTCCAAAAGAAAATTCTCATGATTTAGTTAACATCCCCCATCCTCTACGTGGACACTTAACTACTTACTGTCTCACAGATTTCCCTGGTTTGGACTTCCACATGAATGGGATCATAGAATACGGAGACTTTTGTGAATGGCATCTCTTACTAAGCATAATGTTTCCAAGGTTCATCCAAGGGAAAGTATGTATCTACACTCATTTCTTTTTTTATGACTACATTTTATTTCTAATCTTTGGGTGAACACTTTAACTACTTCTCTCTCTTGGCTATTATGAATAATGCTTCATGTACAAGCTTTTGTGTGGACATATGTTTTTATTTCTTTTGGCTTTGAAATTCCTGGGTCACATGGCGACTCTATACTTAATAATGGGAAGAACTGCCAAGTTGCTTCTAAAGCAATTGCACCATGTCACATTTATGCCAGGAGGGTCAGTGTGTGAGGGCTCCTATTTTTCCACATACTTCCTAATATTTGTTAGCTTTTTAAAAATTTCCCATCTATTTTCACTTTTTTTATATTGATGCATGACAGGTATACATAACAGTGGGATTCTTTGTGAAATGGTCAATGTCATTTCTAATACCTCCCTTTTCCCTCCTCTCCTCCCTCCCACAGGTATCCTTCCTCTACTCTACTGGTCTCCCTTCTATTTTCCTGAGACCTTCTCTGTCCCTTTCTTTCAATTCTATCCATTCTAGTAGACATGCAATGCTGTCACTTTTACTTGCATTTCCCTGATTATGAATTATGTTGAGCAACCTTACCTATGGTTATTGGTCATCTTTACGTCTTCCTTGGAGAAATGTCTATTTTAATCATTGGCCATTTTTTTTTGTTTGCATTTTTTTTTTCTGGGTACCAGAGATTGAACTCAGGGGCACTTGACCACAGAGCCACATCCCCAGCCCTATTCTGTATTTTATTTAGAGACAGGGTCTCACTGAGTTGCTTAGTACTGGCTTTTGCTGAGGCTGGGTTTAGAACCCATGATCCTCCTGCTTCAGCCTCTGGAGCTGCTGGGATTACAGTTGTGCACCACTGCTGTCATCACCGTGCCTGGTTTCTTGTTTGCTTTTTGTTTGTTTGTTTGTTTGTTTTACAGAATTGAAATAGTTTATTACCATGTGATACTTCATTTGCCCATTTTTAAATTGTGGTTATTTATCTTTTTTGTTATTCAGTTGTAAGATTTGGTATTCAGACTTGATATCTTCGGGTGGTCATTATCCAGCCTACAACAGGGTCCAATACTGAAGTGTTTTTGCAATGCCCTAATCCTACATCTTTTACCTTCAGCTGCTAGTGTGTATGACTGCACAATATTACCTTAATTTTGATCTCATAAGAAATTCTGTCAATCTATGATGTTCACAAAGGGTATATCTTTACACATTCTTGGAGTCCACAAATTTCTATAGGCATAAATGTTTAAATCTCTTGATCCTTTCCCAAATCACATTTCAGCATGGAATCCGGCAATTGTTGAACACATCAGCCTCAAAGTTAACTATCAATGAATAGTTATTCATTATTAAATGAGACCATTTATACTGGCTGAATGATCACTGACATTTTTATTAATTGCCTTTAATAATATATGTAGAGTTTATATGCTGGACTCATGTACAATATATATCAGGTTAGTTTCAAGAATGAATTATCAAAACAATTTCTTGTAGCAATCATTCGGATATTCTTGGATTTTATTATTTTAAGTAGTATTATTTTGTTTCTACCACAGCACTAGCAGTTATTTATTTTTTGGGTAACTTTTCACTCACACACATGCGAGTACACACATACTTCAACATTAATTACCTTATTTCTGCATGTTAAAGATTACAGAATCAAAAAAGTCTTTAAATATGGACTGTTTAGGTTTACTCTCATACTCACTCTTATCCTTTTAAATGATTTGCATTTGGACAGCAATCTCACAACCCAAGCAGTTCAATTTTTTTTTAAATGAAAAACAACATGCAGTATTGTATGTTATGGGTCTTTAAATTTGTTCTCAAATCATCAAAATTATAAATGTTAAATAGATACACCCAAAAGATACTCTAAATGATAGTCTTGAATAGTGGTCATGAACATAACCTTTCTTTTCATTGTTCAGAACCCTCTGGTATTGTAGTTCTTTTCTAGGGGACAGCAATCAAGATGGTGAAGGTGTCAAGGTCAAGAGAAATTGTTGAAGTATATAGCACAATACAATCCAAAGAGATTTTTAAAACTCTTCAAATAATAAAAACCATTTCCATATGGAAAACAGATTTTAGCTTGCTAGTGTAACCACAGAGGGTAGAGCTAGAACAGACCATCCAATTTTGAGAGAATTCAGCTTAAGGAGGTACTTTCTAAGAATTGGAAGTGACATTTCTTGGGATGGGGTAACGTAAAGGGCAGTAAATTCTAGCATCCTGAGTGTATTTATGCTGAGGTTGATCAGTTTCTTTCACTGGATGATGGTAGTCATGCAGAGTTAGAACTGATATCTCCTTCTAGGTTTTCTTCATCCTGCAGATTCTTTTCTAAGTTCACACATGCTATAAAACATTTAAGACTTAATTTAATAATTACCAGAGGGATGAATGTTATTCTTTGGTAATGACATTAAAATTTTACTGTAGCAAGAAATATTAGAATTTATAATCTAATCTCCTTGCCTTTTCTAACTGTAAGATGTTATTGGAAAGGGGGTAGTGGGGCAATTCTGCCATCTGTCATTTGAGGGAAGCAAAATTGAGCTGTAATTGTCTTAAAGTGTTTCTGCAAAATATAATTTTGCCATGATGTTCGGCATGTAATTAAATTGATTTTTACAAAATATATAGTATGTTAGCAATATCAACAAATGAAATGGTGGTAGAGTCTAACATTCATAAAATGCATAAAAATAAATATAAATTTCAAACTTATAATCTGTTTTAAAATATAATAAATAAAATCCATTCCCAAAATCAGAAAATTTTAAAATTTTATGCAAATTATGCATTTACATATATGAGATTCATTATTTACCTTGTGTTAAATATACAGGCCTTTATATCACTTATAAATATAATACATCTGGTGAATATTTGGGGGGGATCTTTGCATTTTAATATCTATATAATAAATAATTGTATAGACAATAATTATCTTTAAAATGTCTTCCCTTAGAAAACAGACCACATGTATTATATTGGATACCCTATTTCTAGAAATAATTTCCGCTTATTAGTTCATCTAAACTCTTATGTGACAGATGATTGATATAAAGGAAATAATATACATTTTTATATTCAAAACCATGGGACAATACTCAGGTAACTGTTAATGAAGTGCTAGACAGCATTGCAGAAGTTTAGCCTGTGGATGTTAGTTGTTTTAGTCAGCTTTTAGAGGAGAAAAAGTTTATTTGCATTTAAAGATTTAGTCCATGGTCAACCAACTCCATAGCTCTGAGCCCAGGAGAGGCGGAACATCATGGCAGAAGGGTATTATAGAAGAAAATAGCTCAGTTCCTGACAAACAGGAATCACAGAGAAAATTCTGCCCTCCAAAGACACAATATCAACCCCCAAGTCATATTCCCAGAGCCCTACTTCCTACAGCCATTGTCTAGTTAACTCATATCACTGGATTAATCCACTGATCAGGTTAAAGCTCTTATAATCTAATCATTTCAACTCTGAATATTCTTACATTGTCTTATATATGAGCTTCAGGGGGACACCTCAAATCTAAGCCATAACACTTATTATATAGCAATTATTTTTACTAATATAATTTTAAAAGAATCTTTGCAGTAGGAGTCAACTGATTCTATCAGCTTCCCACAACATGTTTAGTACATTTCAGCCAGATATTTAAAACATCAAAGATATGTTATATTGGTTATTCTTTTTTTTATTTTGCAAATGGATTGTTCAATAAAACACAAAACAACAGCCCAACTATTCAGTGCCAATTCATGAGAGTTAATATCAATACAGAAAGAAGTAAAATGTTTTCAAGTATATCATTCTTTCATTAAGAAAATCTCCCATCCCCAATCCTGGTATTGATTAAAACTGTAAACTGCAAGTTATAATACATTACTTTGTGATAATTTACTTTTTACTTAATTAGTATACAAAAATTGATATATACTTTATGCACAGACTATGTAATATATGACTCTTGTTCTCTAAAGTCTTATAAACTACATGAAGAAAAACACAACTGATAATTCCACTTTTTTGTACTTAGGAGTTTGCAAATCTATATGAACTTTAAAATTTTTTTAATCCATTCTTTCTTTTATATTTTTTCTTTCTTTATATTTCCCGTCTACCAATATTTTGTTTTGTTTCCTTTTGTCTTCCTTTAAAGTTTTGTAGTTTATTTGTGCTGCTTTATAATGCTTATCCCTACTATATCATCTGCATCACACACAGAAAGTGGGTTAGCTGTGTTGCAACAAAGTAAAACACCATTCTTAGGAAGAGTTTTCACTCTAGGCGTAGCTCAAAGCCCCATCCATTGTTGGTTGAATCCATTGTTGGTTGCCCTTGGGTGCATATTCTCTATAGAAGGGTACTTGGATGATAGAGCTGGCAGAACACAAAGTGTGACTGGACTTCCCCTGAAGAACAATGTAGATATGGTAGGTGCCTGGAACATCTATCGAGCCTAGACCTTAAGTAATCAATACCCTCTTCTGTATTGATCCAGTTCCCTTTCCTCTTCTCTGGCCCACTTTTCCTATGAATACTTGCCAATATACCCGAGACATTAAATGTTTCTAGAATAAAATTGATATAACTGTGAAGAGTGGTTGCCTTTAAGAACTTATTGCTATCAATACTGTATGAAAACTCAAACGACTTTGCTATTTTTTTAAATTCTTCTTTTCAATCCCAGCAACTTCACTGCCATTAATACAGCCTTTCTCTAATTTTCTTTAAATTATCTGATTCAATTCTACACTTACATTTCTTTTTTTTTTTCCTTTTTGGTACTGGGATTGAATTCAGGGCTACTCCACCACTGAGCCACATCCCCAGCCCTATTTTGTATTTTTTTACAGACAGGGTATCACTAAGTTGCTTAGCACCTCGCCTTTGCTGAGGATGGCTTTGAACACCTGTCTCAGCCTCTCTAGCCCCTGGTATTCCAGGTGTGCACCACCACACCCAGCTGCTCTTATATTTCCAATGTATAGCCTCTGCTTTCCAACAAATCTGAGTCCACACATGTACTTTTCCCTTCTGTCCCATCTCAGAAGTCTCCTTTATCCCAGAATCGAATCTATCTCCATCTTGTTTATCCCCTGTCTTTGTCATATCCATTCAACTTCCTCCACTGATTATGCTCATGATACTGCTTCTTCTAGCTACTTTGTTCCAACTGGCCCTGACCTCTGATATTAGTCTATTTTTTTTTCTCCTCCTTGCTATGTAGAAAAAGGTACTGATGTCCTAGTCTAGCCTTATTGTTAATAGTTTTCTCTCTTTTCTGTAGTAAAAAAAAATCATAATCATGTTTCATCAGCATCTACTCTTTCACATTTTCTTTATAATCCAGTTTTCCTCTAGATTCTTATGCTACTTATTCTCTGCAGCATTTGTCACTGACTGTTTTTCCTTTACTCTTCTCTCCTGAATCCCCCTCTCTCTGTATTACTCTTTTCACAGCTCAGTAGAATTTCTTCATCCTCAACTCATCCCTGAAATCTCATTATTCTCCAGTGTTCCACTCAGCCCATCTTATGTTACACTCTCACTTCTCTCTGGTTGATTCTCTTTCATTCTATTAACAGGTGTGAAGCAATATCTGAAATAGTTACCTCTAGGCAGAACTTACCTCAAATCTGGACCTGAACATTTAAGGCTCTCTTAGGTAGCTCTATCTGAATTTCCTCTAAAATTTCTGCCATATAATTAAAACTCGGAAAATTCAAATTTTCCATCTCCACTATGGTGCTAATATAGCTCTTTCTAGTTCCATCATATTCATAGATACCTAATTGAAAAATTCATAATTCATACTTCTAAAACACTAAGTACATATCTCTTTTCCCTCCACAGCAAGATATTTGCCATGAGAAACATGAGTTATCATTTTCTGTCATTTTGAAATCTTTACTAAATTCAAGAAAATTTTAACTCTATCAAAAGAAAAAGAAAAGAAAAAATCATTGAAAAATTAGATCTGTCAACAAATGAAAGAATTAAAGATATTATTATTGACCCTATAAGACAATTTAAATGGCCCTGTATATAAAAGTAGAACAGACAATGTAATGTGCATACTTTTGAATACAAGGAATTAAAAAATTAATTGTCAGGACAGAAAATATATTAAAAGACAAAACAGAAGAAGCTTTTCTGAACTAAAGAGAGACATGAGTCAGGCTATTATAAACCAGGACAATATTAATGCAGAGAATGAAAAAAATCTACATATCTATGTAGATACATATAAGAATATTCATTTTTATCTTTAAAGATGAAGATAATTTTTTTAGTGTACAAGTAGAAAATTTGAAGAAAAACATGGAGGTTATATAATTTTTTTCAATATATAAAGGTTGATAATGAATGGCAACTACTAACAATATTTATCACTAAAACAGCAGATATTTATCAGCTACTTCTTTCATTTCCAGAACTATGCTATGTATTTATAGGTATTATTTCATTTAATCCACAAAAGAATTATAAGACATGGACCTTATCAATTGTCACTCTCTACAGATGAGTAAATTGGGTCCCAGAGAGTTAAACAAAATTTTATTGTGTTGTGCTGGGTACAGTGGCTTATGCCTGTAATCCCAGGGGCTCCAGAAGCTGAGGTAGGAAGCTTGCAAGTTCAAAGCCAGCCTCAGCAACTCAGCGAGGCCATAAGCAACTCAGCAAGACCCTGCCTCTAAATTAAAAAAAATACAAAAAAAATCTGAGGATTGGCTTTAAGGCCCCCCTGGGTTCAATCCCTGGTACAAACAAGAAATAATGTCTTAAAAATACTAATGAGGGGAACAGGTTCTGTAAGCCTTGATGCACAGTAGTAACATCATCCATCATATAGTGAGTTTCAATGTGTGGTCCACAAACTATCTGCATTGGAGTTATATGGACTCCTACCAGGAATCAGCATTTTAAGAAAATAATCTTGGTGATCCTTTTTGTTAATTTTATACATAATGTTGTATTTCCTGGATGCAATGTCTTCCTATATGCTACAGTATATTATATGTTATACTGTAAAGTATAAGAGAATTCATGATCCAAATATTGTCAATCATGAGTAAAGTCATAATGAAGACATTATATAATTCCTGTTTATAGTCTCAGAAAGTGAACGATCTAAAAAACTTTTCATGAAACACATACTTGATAACTTATTTCAGCTACCAGAAAGATGAATCAAATAACCTAAAGTTGAGGAAGTAGTTGTAAGAAAAATTGGTAGCTAGGGTAATAATTCTTTGAATGTGGGCAATGACTTAATCTGTTGGTCTTCAATTTTTCTCATCTATAAAATAGGAAATTATAAGACCTCCTTTGTCATGAAGTTGTCATGACATTTAAGTAAGATCTTTCATAATATGCCTCACATGGTAAGGGACACTCTGAATGAAAGCTTTATTTTAGAGTCTTAACCTTTTAAAGTTTAAGTTGTAAGTATTACAAGCGAATACAAATTTCAAGGAGGTGGGTCGATGAGAGAAGTGTCATCTCTGGATAGCATGGTGAACCAGAATTAACATCTGGTTTAGAGTTTAGGGGATGTTTGCATTGAGTTATGCAATTGGTACTCAATTTTATCTGCACAAATATGTGTCTTGGGAAAAAAGAAGGGCTGAGTATTAATTTAACTAGGAGGTCTCATAGATTCCCCATGAAGCATTCTCATGAGGACCCCTCTAAAAACTTCCTCCCTGGTTTCATAGAAGATAGTATCACTGTGATATACCATGAGGACTACCTGTCTTTGTGGCCTGGAGACAATTATACATAGCAACAGCAGCAGCAGCAGGAAAAGTTGACAATAGCCCAGAGTCTAGCTTCAAAGAGCAGCCAGTAGAGAGGAAGAGTAGATTACAGAATCCACAGTACAAGTCGGATACTGCCTGGGGACTTCCTAAGTAGAGGTCAAGGTCCCACTGTTATACAGGTAGGGGTTAATGAGCTAGCAAATTAGGATATTAATATTAATGGAGCATCCTTAGTACCCACAGGCTAATGAAGTCTAGGGTCATTTGGGTTATATTAACATCAAACAAAGTGGAATTTTAGGCCAAAAGCATTTACCAGGATAAAGAGAGCAATTTTGCTGATTAAAGATGATAAAATCTATAGTTATTGCCTGAGATGAATAATATAATACTGAAATATATAAAGCTAAACACTATTATAAATATGAGGAGCAACTGAAAAGATAAAATAACAGTGTTTCTCAGTCTTTGACAGATGAAAAATAAATCAATTTAGGGAAGCTTAATATAATTAATGATATTATTATATAGAAGTTATATATATGTTAATATATGTATATGTATATGTGTGTGTGTGTGTGTGTATAAAAACTAAATGATCTTCCTTTTAGGAGACGTTAGTACTTAAAAATAATAATAGAATAAAATAGATTCTGACAAAGAAAAAAATCCCCAGAGCAGAAAGGATATAGGCCATAGTCTATGAGAAAATTAATTGCATAGGAAATTAATGACAAAAGAATTAAAAATTTCCTAATGATATGTTTACAGAGTATCAAAGTCATGATAGTGAGAAAATTACATAATAAAATCATACCAGAAACATGTAGGAGGAGGTGAATATCCTTATAGCTATTGAGAATTTAGATAATTAGGAAAGAAAATATTCAGTCAACTTCGTATCTTACAAAGAGAATAATAAAACATATCAAAATATTGAAAGAGAAATCAATTAGTAATGATAAAATTTGACTTAGAACAAATAACATAACTGCTAAGAAAGTCCTGAGATATATTCTTGGAAAACAAAAGAAAACTAAACAGATAAAGAAAATAGATATAATAAAGAAAAAATAAATATATACAAAAACTATGAATTTGTATGAGAGATATTCTAAATATTTGATAAATATGTAAAACTTTGTTTTAATAAAAGAGAAAGTCTTCATGCAATGAATGAGTTCATATTAAAATGCATTATTTTAATTCTCCTAAGAAATCCCTTAAGAAATCAACTAAAATTATTACAAAATCAAAAAATTCTTGTTGCTAGATGTGATGGTGTGCACCTTTAATCCCAGTGACACAGGAGACCAAGGCAGGAGAACCATAAGTTCAAACCAACCTTATCAACTTAGTGGGACTCTACCTCAAAATAAAAACTAGAAAGGACTGGGGGTATAGCTCAGTAACAGAGTACCCCTGGGCTCAATCCTGAGTACTAAAAAATAAATAAAAATCTTATTAAAAATGCTGAACTAAAATTGCTTTGTTAATTCTCTAGTGTGTTCTAGTGTGTTTGTATACATAACTATAAAACTATAAATATTTATAATTCCAATTTATTTTTCACTATTAGAACTTTCAGGATAATGCTAAAATGATAAGTAGAGAACAATTCCATTTTAAAAAATGTATACAAAAATTAAGTAGAAAACTGAAACCATCATCATATTGAAAAATGAATAAGATGTCAAATTAAGTAGAGATTATGATGAATCAAGAAGTCTACTAATATAATCAGTTCAATAGTATCACATAATAAACTATCTTCTTAGAATATTACACTTCCTTAATATATGAAATAATATTTTTAAATTAGTAGTCTATCATAGAATTAAACCTAGAGAAAGTCCATTAAAGTCAGAAGATGCTAACTTATTTGATGTTCTATCTATAACATATTTTTAATTTGAAAAGTATATTACAAAGATATGAAAATGTAAAAATGAAAAATGTGATATGGAAGTCAAAAAAATCAGAAGAAAAATATATATGACTGTGTTTTTTCCAAGTGAATATAAATAGCATTAAGAAAACAAAATAGAGTTGATTGCTCAAATAAACAGGAAAATGCTAAGAACAACCAAATGAAGAGTAATGCAAATATTCATAGACTGTAAAAATGTTTAACCTAACTGGAGATAAGAAAAACCAGACAAATATAATCAATAATTACATTTTTATTTAAAGTTCTTTTGGTGGGAAAATTTTAATGTGAAGCAAATAGAAACCTGTGAGCTTGGATTTAGTTTCTCCTACAGTTCAGTAATCTCATTTCTAGAAATTTCCTCTCAGGGAAAATTTAGAAATATAAGCAAAGATTTATCAAGAATGATTTCCTTAATTACTCAATTACTTAACAAGATAGTGAGCTTGCATGTGATCCACAAGGTAGAAGTCAGTTCTACGGGTAGGAACCTTTTTCAACCTTCAGCCCATTTTAACTATACCTTATTATTTCTACTAAATTCATAACTTGCCCAATTTGGTCTTCTTGTCTTTTTTCAAATGCAAATGGCACTGGTCACCACAGCCCTCTAATGACCCCTTTCAGTGGGCAGGACTCTTGGGATGAGGAATTCATTGACTCTTTTTCCAATGTTGGGAGCTAGTGTTCCTGTGAAGTGCAGCAGCATTGTATGCATAGGGACAGATGATATTGACTGAATAATTACTGGAACATTGTTCTAAGTGTCATTCTTTCTTTTGTTGGGGGGATACTGGACATTGATCCCAGGAATGTTCAACCTCTGAGTTACATCTCCAGCATGCTTTTTATTTTTTATTTTGAGACAGGCCTCTTTAGAGACTGACCTTGGCAATCCTCCTGCCTCAGCCTCCAGCATAGCTGGGATTACTGATGAACTCTATAGTGCCCAGCTTCTGAGTGCTTTTCATAGATTATATTATTTAATACGTAAGTAAAACCTTATAAGGTAGGTGTTTCTATTATCCTTGTTTTAAAGATGGGGAAACTAAGACAGACAAGTCAGTAACTGGCTCAATATCATCCTCCTGTGGAGTTGCCCCTAAATGGCGAATCCCCACAGCATTGGCAAATGCTATCAATATTTGCATAAATAGTTTATCAAAAGATCAAAAATTTTCCTACATCAGTGCTCCCAGTGGAGTTCTAAATGTAGCTCAGAGCCCCCAGGAAAACTCCTCCTAATCTTTCTCTGTATAGAATTCAAGGATGTGCTCTGAGCCAGGAGGGTGAAAAGGAAATAGGAATCGATGAAGACAGAGCAAAGAAAACAAAATTGAGCCTCAAAGAGAGAGGTCCAAGGACAGAGGTGTGAAAGAAACAAGAGAAGGTCTACTCAAAACTGTAGGGGAAGTGTTGAAAATAATTTCACTCTTCCCAGGCCTCTAAGGGGGAGGTAAGGAAGTGTTAAGTTTTCTGCTGTTACATTTCAGGTCTCCATAAATGTTTCCACTACTCCTAGGTTACAGTGGAGTGGAATGAGTCTTCTCAGAGTTCTTGGACTTATGGGAATTGACCTCTGAGAAATGAACTTTCAATTACCATAAAGTGCACAAGGAAAGAGATGTACAAATCCATGGTAAAGAAACTTGACTTTGCCAAGCCAGCAAGATTCTGCAGTTATATAACACAAAGAGCATTTCTTAGACCATGAGCCCCATAAAATTTCCTTCAGAGGTGAACTGAAGCTTCCCCTGCCCACATTTCAGGAATTTCCAGGGCACCTTCGTGTAGTAACAGCTCTGAGTCCTAGAGGACTTATTCATTTGATCCACTGTTTTGTTTCCTTTCTTTTTTTTTCTTTTTTATTTGTTCTTTTTAGTTACACATGACAGAATGTAGTTTGACCTATCATATATCCATGGAGTAACAAGAGAAGGTCTACTCAAAACTGTGGGGGAAGTAGAGAATTTGTATTTCCCTAATTACTAGAGATCCAGTGTTTTCTATATACTTGATAACATTCCTGCTTTTAGAGCCTGGAACCCTGGTAATTTAGGTTGACAAAAGGAGAGATTGTAAGAGTCTGGGTAGTAAATTAACTGTTCCCCAGATGTCACAGTATCATAGAATGAACATGGGTTCTGGAATTAGCCAAAACAGGAAACCCTGATCTTGGTTTTGCCAAGATCAGCAAGTTCTGTTGATCTTTGAGAGTTCCCCTTCACTCACCTGTAAATTGGGATTATCATATCATTGGCTTTGTAAAACCCCACTTATACTAAAGTCATGAAAGCCCTATGAGTCAAGTGTAAGCTTTTTGCTGAAGTCAAATTTGTGGTATCTGGTAGGTTATTTTTAGAATCTACCAGTAGACTTGCCTGTTACCTAGGAGTGCTGGTTTGCACACATGTTTAAGGATGAAAGGGGTGTTGTCTGTACCAGGTTTTTAAGACATCTTTGCTTTCATGACACCCCACCCCAAAACTGTATTTCTGCCATGTAGGTTTCACTGGTTCCACACAGGGCTAGATCCCAGTCTCCCCTCTTTTATGAGGAAGGCCAAGAGGTTGGGGTCTCTACGGGGGCTTATTTTCTCCTTGTGATTTTAATTTTGATCTGTACACAAATGCCACATTTAATTCTCAGGTCTAGCTCCCTCTTCTCTCTTCGTTTATTACTACTTCTATGGAACAGTTTCTCTTGCTCTTTTTTTTTTGTGGGGGAGGGGGGCAAGGGGTGTGTGTGTATGTGTGTATGTGTGTGTGTGTGTGTGTGTGTGTGTGTGAAACTTTTAGATACATAAAACCACATGAACTTGATTGTGCTCTTTGTTTGAAAAATGGTAAAAGATGGCACAAGAGGCAAATTAATAAATACAAACATTGAGAGAATGCTATAGCAAGATCCCATAACTTTTAATACAGCTTTCATCTCTTCTCCCATTACTGTAATGGAAATTCCTGAAGAGATGTTAGGTTGGTTTATTTAGATTATGTCATTCAAGAGTTTGAAGATAGTTCTAGTTTTACTTAAACTTAGCACAATGTTTATAAAACTTCTTTGGGCCTTAAAGAAACAGCTGATGCATTTCCAGGACAGCTAATTTGGAATTAAAGGCAGAGACCAAGCTCTCTTCACACCATTTAAGTAGACAATTCTCCCCATGGGCAGACTTACAAGTGAGGACAGCCAGGTTGGTGTTAAGAAAAAGAAAAGAAAGCTCTGATAATCAAAACTATAGTTTTTTTTTTTTTATATCCATCATAGGGTATGTCTAAAGCAAATAATTGATTTAACTCCCTTAAATTCTTCCTGGAACTATAAAGGGTCTTAGCAGTATACTGGTAGGAAGTACTTTTTTTTTTTTTTTTGAGAGTAAGTTAATTCTTTTGCAAAGGAACAAGAACTTTTCAAGTCCCGAGGATACCATTGAGCAAATTATTGTAGCAGTTTCCTTAGTGATACCCCAGGGCCCAGAAAGATTTAATGAGCCTTTGAAAGCTAGCACCTAAGTTACTTTTAGGGAGTAACTTATGACTGGGGGAATTTAGCTAAACACATTGTAAAGTTTCTTTAGATGGCATTATAGATCAAGCCCAGATAAAAAGCAATGGATTCTTAGTAGGGAAAAGACTTCTCCATGAAATGTGTTTTATTTTATTCTACCATTATTTTATTCCTAACAATATTCATATATTTTGTATATAATTCATGTAGCAAAATGTGTTTGAAAGGTTGATTGCTTGCCTGTCTTCATTCTGTTATTCTAAGACCAATAAGCATATAAATACCTTCTTTCACAGTTTGAGAGATGCTTTTGAATTTAATTATGTTACATTAAGAGAGGGTTTAAATCAGAACAAAGTTAGGGTCATGTTTTTTGTCTACTAATATGATTTGGTTTTGTGAAGGACATAGCGTATCATTTCAGATACTCTTGACAGTATCTTCAAGATATTTCCACCTTTGTCCCTATTGCCTGCATACCATGGTCCTGTAATCTTCATTTAATGCATGCATCTGTATCTATATTTACATGTCTTCACTGATGGTCATTGTTAGACAAAATCGCACAGCCTAGAAATCTGTTCCGACTACAGAGTCAAAATTTCCAACCACACCGAATGAATCCACAACACCTCCTTTTCAAATATCCTTTGTAAATTCTGTCACATTGAAAACAAAGAAAGAAAAGCAATTCTGATATACAAGGCCTTCTTTTATTACCTTCCCAGACCATCTCACATTCATTGTTGAAAGAATTTGCAATCTTCTTCACTTCTTCATTCAGGTGCGAAGCTTCTCAATTAAATGGCCCCCTATCCAAATTAATCATGTGCTTTCTCCAGTAATACACAAAAGAACATGCATTCTTGTTCAAGGTTTTATTTCTTAATGGTGACCTCAATCTCTCCTTGAACACTTTTTCAATTACTGTTCTTCAAATACCTTCCCTTAAATAACATTCAATTACCAATACCGATTATTGATTTCACCTGTTAATATGCTGATGCTTGATTTCACCTCTAATTTTCACTGCTCTGCGACAACTTCAGATAACCCATAAACATGATGTTTTTCCTTCTGAAATGCCGATGGTCCGACCTTCATATATTTGAATTGACACCTTACCAGTTACCTTTTCTAAGAAATGTTCCTGACTCTGCCTTCTCTTTTCCAGACAGTTTAGTATATTGTCTTTTGACCCCCTAAAATTCTACACATGTTTTTATTATAAATGAAGCTGCACTGTAATTGTGGCCAAACCTATTTCCAAAAATCAGAGAACACACAGATGACAAATATGCTTAGCCCTTAACCCCATTTCTGATACATAACCATAACATTCGCTATGTGTCTGAACCCAAGAAGTGCATATTCTGAAGTGCTTTGAGCAGTCTAACACTCGCCCAGCACTGCTAGTAGCAGTTCCCCATCCTGATCTGTCCTGGTCCCGCTGCTGTTCCTGGCACCCTACAACATTTTACATTCCTGTGTAACTGGAAGGTATATTTCCTGTGGCAGAGAACCATTGTATAAGCTTTAACTTCCTGAGACCAGGGTTTCTTTCATATATGTTAATTTCAAGTTAATTTTCCATTAAATGAGGGAGAAAAAGTCTAATTTATTTGCAATTTTAATTAGCATGTCAAATATTTGGAGGATTTACAGCTACTAAGTAAAATTGGTTCTCTAATATGAATTTGAAACAATTTCTTCAGCATTTCCAACACTAATGCTTCTCAGACCTTAATATGCAACAAGATTACTTGGGATTTTGTTAAAATACAGATCCTGATTAAATTCTGCATCTGTAAGTCTGGGCTGGACATGAAATTCTGCTTGTCTTATATGCTCCCAAATGAGGCCAATCCATGGACTCGGGGAACACACTTTGATTAGCAATGCCAAAACCCTTGATCTCATGTTCTAAAATCTCCAGTTTTTATTGTTTAAATTGACTCATTTCATAGCTAAGCACAGGAAGTGATCTATCAATGATGGTTAGGTAAACTTCAAGATTAAATATCAAGTTAATGGCCACATCCTTTTCTGATAAATTAATATTTATCAGGAGTCAGAAGATGCTGGTAAAAGGACATGAAAGATAATCATTTTTGTTGCTGTTGTTTTAATACTAAAAGCAATTTCAAACTATGAAAGATTAGTCTGGAGTGATTTATGACTTAAGACTTGAAGCAGTACAACACAACTTTAGGAAATGGAGAGTCATGGCATAAGACACAGAACAAGGTCTTACTTTATATTTTCCAGGCTGAGTTAAAATGTAAAGCATGACTACAGAGGTGCTTATCTCATTGGGCATGATGCATGAGCACCTGTTTGAAGCAGCCTGGAGCAGGCGACAGGATGAGGTATAGGAGCATGTCCAAGCACATCACCAGCACCTCTCCGGAGTGCTGTCTGGGAATGCAACTTTGGGCAGGATGGAAGGTGCCCTTGGTAGAGAGCAGTACAGTTGAGCAGGTAGACTCTGACTCGTGGCTTGGTAAACTGGCTCCAATTTTGAGTGGCAGTAGTTATAATCCCAGAAATGGGAGCACAAAGTTGTCTATCCTGCTAGGCTGGAAGATAAGAAGGGAAAGTTGGATCATCCTAAATCGGTAGTTTTCAGCCCAGACTCCACATAACAACTGCCTTCAAAGAGCTACCTTTGAAGTACCCTCAAAATTCTGATGCAATTGGCCTGTGGTAAGTCTCAGCATTGGTAGCTGAAAATTTCCCAAGTGATTATAATGTGCAGCATGGACAGCAACCACTATGTTAAGCACTCCCAGGATGAAATTCTTCCTTTATAGACTTGGCAGGACATCTCCCTCCATAGCTGAGTCCCTTAATTCCAATTTACAGGTTGAGACTAATTCCTTTCTCTAGGGTGGTGATTGTGAGACTTCTGAGGGTTTCAGAATCACCCAGAGGCCTGTTAAAATGTAGATTTGGGGGACCTCATTTGATAATTTCCAATTCTATGGGGCAGCCTGTGTCTTTCTAACAAGCTTCCACACAGTGTTAAGGCTGTTCATCTGGGGACACCCTGGTTGAAGATCAAGGATAAAGTCTAGATTTTGAATCTTAATCTCAAATTGACACCCTGGGTTATTCATAAATCTCCATGATGTAAAATTCAATTGTACAATCTGGATATAAGGCCTTATTGCCATGATTTAGTCTTTACCCTGACTACTAGTTTAAATGCCTATCTTTCTACCATTTGTCATTGTTTCCTAGCTTAGAAGTCCTAATACAGGACTTCTCCGATTCTGAATTAGAAAACTTGAATATCTCAATCTGCGCCAGTGGCACAGGCCAGCCCTCACAGCTACTTTGGAGGCTGAGGCAAGAGCATCTCGAGTTTGAGGCCAGCCTGGGAAACTTAGCAAAACCTTGTATTAAAAAAAAAAAATGCTGGGAATGTGCTTTAGTTCTACAGAACTTGCCTACCATGTACAAGGTCCTAGGTTCCACCCCTCAAAACACAAGAAAAAGAAATTAAATAAAGAAATAAGAAAAGAACATCTGATTTCCCAAAGATTATAAGCCATAGGTTAAATTAGATGTCATTTAGGAAAGTATCTTGTTTTGGTGTTATGGATGGGCTGGAGTGCAGCTAGTTGGGAGGATTGTGACAGGAAGTCTGGGGGAAATCGTAGCCTCAGAAGGTGACACTGGGATGGAAGGAGAAAACCATCATAAAGGATTAAGAAAAGTTGACACAGTTTATTGACTGCTGATTATATGCTAAGTTGAGGGGGGAAGAAAGAATCAAGGCTATCCCAATCTATAATTCATCTATAATCACAGCCTGCAATTTATCAGTAATATAACCACCTAAAACTTAGCATCACTAGGTACGGCTTAATAAATGTGTTAAAGAGCACAAGTGATAGGCGTTTGTTTCAGAGTTAGCATAGGGAGTCCTGGTGAGTGAATGAAGTGTCTAAGTTTGATCCTGTCCCACTTTTATCTTTTTATAAAGGAACAGCTAGAAGCACAGATGGTTATCTAAGATTCCTCAGTGTTTTTCACCAGGCACTGTTATCATGTTATAGTAAGTTAGATTTCTTGGGGGAAGTGCATTAATTCTTCCATGACATGAAGTAACTTCTATGTAGCTGAGATTAGAAACCTATCAGACCTCGGAGGAGGAAAGCTCAGAGTTTCAGTAGCACACACCAGAAATCTAGGAGCATTTTCCAGGACAATGTGATTTCTCATTTTTAGCACTCCCTCCTAGCAAAATTTCAGATTGTCTCATTCTACTTCTTGGAAATGAACCCAATAAAATGGCAAATATGCTTAGTGAGCCAAGGAAAACATTTGAACTTGAATTTTATGTCTTTGATTTTTTTTCTTTGTTTTAATTGCTGAAGGATTTCTTTGTCTCTAAGCATGAGATTGGCATTCAATTAATAGAATGATCTAATCAAGTCCCCTTGGTTCACAGTTCAGAGAATAAGTCAGTATTAAGGCTAGGTTTTCACATGGCATGAATCATTGCAATTTCCTTTGCATTTTCTGGCTAGAAAAATAATGCAGAACCAATAACAACCAAAGATGAGGTGTCAAGGAAAACAGGAGCTATGAAGTAAAGTATGTAAAGTTTTATGGAGCTGCCTGGAAATCAAAGTTGTTTGTATAACTCAAAGAAGTAATCTGATCTGGTGTTTCCTGAAATTCCTTAAAATATTCATCCAGAAAACAGAAGATATACTCTGGCATCTTGAAATACTTTCTGTCTTATAAGACTACATCTCCTACAAACTGTGATCCAGGATAAAGCTACATGAGAGCAAAAGGAATAACAGTTGGTGGAAAAAATAACAAGATGAAATGTACAAGACAGAAATATCCACTGTAAAATCCCAGATGTACAGAAGTGATTTGTAACTTCAGCAGTCATTGTTAAACCTTGACTTTTAATTTTTGTTATTGTCTCAGAGTTACAAATTGCTGAATATCGTCAAAAATTCTTTTAATAATAACAAAAACCTATGTTTCTGATTTTAAGTATGTGGTCAGTGAGGGGATACTGAAAGGAAAAAGAATGATTTCCAGTCACTTCTATTTGTTCCTTGAAATGACTTTTAAGATAATGCAATAAAACAGGATATGGACACACATTTACAATGAGAATGAAGGTTGGAGATTGAATCATGTTCTAAAGCAAGGCTATTCCTGTGAAAGAAATCAGCGTAACTATGGCCTATCCAAAGATGCTTACCTGGTGCAGAAAGTAGAAAACAATGGAATCCTCTCACTGTGGTAACATGGCTAGAACTGGAGGACATTATGTTAAGCGAAATAGGCCACACACAAAGACCAATGCTACATGTTCTCACTCACCTGTAGAAGCTAAAAAAAATTAATTTCATAAAAATAATGAAATATTGGCACACATCTGTAATCCTGTCTCAGGAGGCTGAGACAGTAGGATCGTGAGTTCAAAGCCATCCTCAGCAATGTCAAGGCACTAAGAAACTCAGTGAGATCCTGTCTCTAAATGAAATACAAAATAGGGCTGGGGATGTGGCTCAGTGGTCAAGTGCCCCAGAGTCCAATCCCTGGTACCAAGAAAAATAAAAAATAAAAAAGGCAGACAAAGTGGGAAGGGAGGGGGGAAATGGAGGGAGGTCAGATAACATCATAACACTGAACAAATAACATTTACCAAAATAGAATCACCTAAGGGGAATAAGTTCTGGCGTTTTACATCACAGTAAAGTGACTACAGTTTACAACATTTTAGTATATATTTTATAAAGAACTAGAAGAGAGGAGTTTGTAAGTTCCTAAGCTAAAGAAATGAGCAATGAGAAATGTTTAAAGAAATAGAAATGCTAATTATCCTGATTTAATCATTGTGCATTGTATCCTATAAATATATACAATTGTTATGTGACAGTTAAAGATAGAAATAAGAAAAGCATATAAAATTCAAAAATTATGAAAAGTAATTGGAAAAAGAACCAACCATCCTCTGACTTGCAAGTTTCCTTTAACATGAGCTACCCCTCTCGTGCAAGAAGATGAACTAGACGTACTGAGTTTGACTCTTAATTGGATGCATCTCCAATTACCCAGTTACCCATTCTTAACATTTTTGCTTCCAACTACCAAGAAACTGCTGCTTGTTCTTATATTCTTCAGCCCAATTCACTTCTTACAAGAACACTGTAATAATTGTTCTATAGCTGAAGTTCACTTGGGTTGCATTTGTGCTGGGTGTTTTTAACACCAAGTTTCACAGGATTCCATAGGTCCAGCAGGATCAAGCATAATGAACTCCACAGTATAACGCTGTTATCTGTAAAATTAGGGAAGGAGGTGTCAGCTGACAAATAATAATAATTTCCTTGTTATTAGGACTAGTTAGCTTCATATTTATGTAAATTATACTTTTAACTTCTATAATACTTTCTCATCTCTCATCTCTCTGGCTCCTTATGAAAATCCTAAAAGATAGACCAGATATCTATTATCTCCATCCTATCTTAAATGAGGAATTAAAGTTCTCTGAATTTCAGTGGCTCACACTTAGTGATATAATTGGAAGTAGGACCAAATGCAGTAAGAAATTGAAAACTCAAGGAAATTTTCCTGCACACACACACACACACACACACACACACACACACACACAATTGTCTTGATTATTTTTTGATAAATCTTATACATATTTCAGGACTAGGAAGTTGGGTTGAGTTATTGAGCTACATGGGATCCATTTAACAGACTTTGAATAACTTTGGCAGATGAGAAAAATGTCTTGTGCCTCTGTTCAACAAAACACCCAAGGTAATGGAAATGGAAGTTCACAGTTGGAAACTATTAAGAAAACGAAATAGAATCAACTTTAAAATAATTTGGGTACATTTTAAGGACATTTTGTATAATCAATCAGAAATGAAGTGTAAACCTAGAACTCTTAGCAGAGAATAATTTTAGAAATAAAACCATAAAATACTCTGCCCTTTTGAACACAGCATTCTAGAGGTATTAAAACCAGATACTTGCTGCTGTTGATTTTTTTTTTTAACAACTAACCAAAATGCTGCAGGATTAGAGTTACTACTCTTTAGATACTAAATAAGGAACATTCGAGAAGGGCAGTTTTGTGAGTTACATATGGTGGCATAACCATATATCAAAGCAATTCAAGAAACACGTATTACTTAATGGGACAGAACATTCTCCTAAGATTATAGATAAAGAACATTCTCTTAAGGAAGGAATAAAGACCATCTTGATGTGGAGCAATGGTGAGGATTTTCTTTGGAGGGTTGACGCATCCGTCCACTGCAGGCCATCTTGGGACTTTCTCTTTCCTAGACTTGACTAGTACATTCGTTTCTGATTCAATATACATTGTGTATATATTGGAAGTTTCTCAACTCCGCTTGGGAAGGACTTTACTGTGAGTGCTTGATATTAGTAGATGAAATAAATAGCTAGAGGTTGATATTATTTGTACAGGTAGTGAAAAATACAGCATTTGCCACTATCGGAAAGGTATGAAATAGAGGCACTACTAAAAGGGGACAAAAAGAGGGCCACTCAAACAATGAGAATTCCATTTCTTAGTCTGAGATGAGCATTTGTTATTTTTTTTTAAAGTAAATGAACCACTCTTGGTATCAAGCTCACTGGTAACTATTTGGTTGAATGAAGAACCTGTTTCATGAGACCATCCTCATTTAATGACTGGGCAGTTTATTTTGAGATAGTAATTTGATGCCATAAAAATAGACCAATTGGGCTGGGGATGTGTCTCAAGTAATGCGCTTGCCTGGCATGCACGGGGCGCTGGGTTCGATCCTCAGCACCACCTAAAAATAAAATAAAGATGTTGTGTCCACCGAAAACTAAAAAATAAATATTAAAAAATTCTCTCTCCTCGATCTCTCTCTTAAAAAAATAGACCAATTGACTTCTCTACATGAATAACATTGGGATTATATTTATAATAAAATACAGCTAGTCTTCTTAGTATTTTAACTTAACTATTTCAGTTGCTAAAAAAATCATAGTTTGATGAATGTTTTCCTAAGAGTTGTGCATAGTAAGCAATACTATGTCGGATGTCTGATCTGCAGTCTTCTGTGGTGGAAGGGAGGGTGAATGTCTTACCTTCCTCATCTCTTTGCAGCTGGACCATAAGGGCAGATATCTTAAAATCTCTTTGTGGTCTGAGTGGTTGCAGGGAATGGAGCAGGGGTGTGCTGGCACCCATGAGAGCATTATAAGATTCAACAGGCACATATTTTCCTCGAAAACATGAGATAAACTTATTACCCCAAACTCCTTTTTTAAATCCATAGGCTCCAGCTGTTCATACCCATTTCAGACCAGTAATAAAGGCAGAGAACTATTAAATAGCAGAGAATCAATAAGTGGGAATAATAAGAAACACCTTGAGACTGCTAAAGCCATTGTTTTTGTTTTCCAATGACAAGATAGCAGGTATTATTTTGTCTAGGCCATGGCTATAACTTTCATTAATTTTTTGTATATACTAAACTGACCAAATCCAATGAACTCTCAATGGACAACATTTATGGGTACAAATGGATAAATAGGGAGGGATGGAGCTTATCACTGAAAATTCTTCTTCTGTCCTTTATACTTTTGGCTAAAACTGCCAGTGAACTCACAATCACACATATCTTTAAAATGATTCTGGGCTTTCTGTTTGGTGCATCTAAGCAGGACTTTAATGTCTGACTCAATTTTCAGCGGTCTATTAATTAACACACTACATGACTGCAATAAATTATAAAGCCTCCAGATTCATATGAATACATGCATTTTGGGGGCACCTTTTCTTACAAAAAAAAAAAAAAAAACATGGTAGGTCTGTACTGAAGTCCATTCTCTACCATGTATTTCTATTAAAATCAAAAGGCCAGTTCTGTAAGATGTAAGGCTATCTGTAATGATTGGCATAGCTATCTTATCTTGTCAAATGATATTCTTTACATGGTCTGTGTGTACTTTATGCAGTTAGGTGATGGTATATACTTCTGTGTGTTTTCTTGTTAAACTATTCGCATGATGTTCATTTCCAAACCACTCCATTAAAATCCCTATCTTTGGTTATACCTTCAAAATTGTTGTCTTAGAACGTTAACATAGAATACTTCTGGCCATACACTTTAAATATTTCCCAGAAAACTATTTAAGGAAGCAAACACGGTTTTAATTCTCTGTAACTATTTATCTTTTAGTTGTGCAAAGTATTTCCTGTGGGTAGTTGATACTCATAACCAGGTGAAGGGGATTGCCAATGTATGTCAAAAATAAACTTTAAGAAGGCTCTTCAAAAGTAGTGTTTGAAAACTATTCATTTGACCTTCAGTGACAAAGCTTATGCCTTGCAAATTGATTAATACAGATACAATATCAAATCATTTTTCATACAATTTTTTAATGTTTGTTAAGTGCTGGAGCAGTATGTAAACAGAGTATTTGGCATTTTTATTAGGCTGCGGAACTCAGTCATTTCCTTTGCAACAACATCTCATAAACTATTTTGACAGTCTAATAAACTATAAAAAGCTGTGGTAAAAACTGGCTCTGAATGTTATAACCGTACAAAATGGAAAGAGCAAGAGAAAACATCTATCACCGGGATTATTATCACTGTTGCTATGGCAACCTGGTTGCAATGGCAATATCTCCACGGTTCTGCTGTTTGTTATCATCTTTCTTGATTTTACATCATTGAAATTGTAGTAATTACACTGTGCCTGATGAAAAATGCATGCTGTCATGGCAACTAAGTCAAATATTCTTAATCATTTCACCTCTTCAATCTAAAATGTAATTGTTTGTCAGTAAAATAGGTTATACAGAAGGCTTCCATGGACTTATGATTGCCTTAAGTGTTTTGCGAAAAAATAGTGCTTTTAGTCTCAAGACCCTAAGCTAAACTAATAGCCTGAGATGGTAAACAATGACTCATTATAATAAGTAAGCAGTATTAATTGTAGAGTGACTTCTCCAGTGTGGTAAAATTATAAACCATGGTGACTTTAATACAGTACTTAAAATCAAAGACACAAGAGAATATTTTCCATCGTCCTGCTATCGTCAGTGAATTATTTGAATCAGATGTTATGTTCATTTTGGTGTGCCCCTCTTGTATTTTATGAGTCAATGCTTTCTGATGAATGCATTTTAGAATGTTTTCTTTTCCTTGTGTACAGTTAAGACACAAAGAAAAAATCCTCTTCACAAATACAAAAAATAAAATAAAATAAAATAAAAAATGCCTTTTCAAATAGAACACAACTGTTCTCTTTGAGCACAACTTGGCTACAAGTCCATCAGCTATTCTTCTAGCTAATTTGTTTTGTGCAGCATTTTTATAAGTACATTATTATTATTTTCATTGTTATTAGTGACATTTACCTATGTATCTGTCCTATCAGAATAGAATGGCAGAACTGATAAATAAAGTGGCATCCTAAAATGCCACATGTATCTTCCTAAGTGGGAATCCATAAATAAACTATACCATTTCAATAGTAACATGAAAACCATAAACATGCTTTTATAATTACCTGTTTTCCCAGAAGGATGAAAATTTTACTTGAGGAGGAAGGTAAAAGTGAATGAAAAAGTCTTTTGTTTTGGTAACAGAATTTATATAGCTCAGATCATATTTCTCTTTCTTTAATTTTTGATGTAATGATGCTATAAGTGAGAGAAGCAAAATAAGTTACCTTATGCTTTTTCAAGAAATATGAGTAGTATAATTATCTTTACTCGTATCTTTGGCTGTTGGACTTCACATTTGGAAACACAGGAGAAACTAAATGCTATATCCACCAGTTTTAGATCCATGAGAAAATTATACACTTCTGTCTCAAACATAGCTAACCATAAATCCTCCTTTTCTGTACCTATAGTTCTCCTTTTTGTTAGCATGTCATTACTTTTCCATGAGAAACAGGTTCAAGCTAGCTGTAATATGATTAATCCATTTCTGCTAAAAGCGGAAGATGTCTTTGCTATTGTACAGCCCAGATTTTATCAACACTGGGGGAGGGGTGGAGAAATGAAATGCAAGTATGTATTTTTGGAGCTTGTGTACTAATGTATTTACAATGATGATAGTAATTTGATTGTGTTGGGGGATTGTTTGCTTCATCTTTAATGGATTTAATCATAAAATTGCTTTAAAACTTACTCATGGCTTCTACATGAAAGCAAAATAAAGCACAAATAAAATGAATATAAAATAGTGAAATAGAAAAAAGACATGCCATTAATAATAATTTTAGATAAAAGTGAAATCTTTCACTGAAAACATTGGAAAAACACATTAAAATAAAAGAATGCACATGTTACTCCTATCTGCTGTAAATTTAAAAAATTATTCAGCCAGTAACTATTAACATGTTGTATGTACTGCTAGAAAATAAACAGTGGGCAATTATAATTTTTAATAATATTAAATTAGATATTTAAATTATTTAGATTTAAAATTAACAAAGATATCATGGGAATAACTATGTTCAGCTAAGAGTCACCAATCTGCAAGGTAACTATCCAGGAGGATAACCTGTATTTGAAAATCGTAACATTGATAATATTTTTAAATACCACAATCAGTTTGCTAAAACAATTATCTTACACTCTATGGAGACTGTGTCTGTGTGTAGGTGGGCTGTGTCACAAAAATAGCAGCCACATTTGTAGTCACATCCCTTGTCCTCACCTCCCCCTCCCCAGGGAGCATGATTTTAAAAAGAAGAAAAGAGATGAAAAGGGGGGGAGAAAAAAGTTCTTGGTTCTACATAAACATATGGCTCTATGTTAACTTGGGCCTTTCCTTCCAGATTGAACCTGCCCCTATCACTGATTAATTCTCTATTTCCTGATTAGAATAAACTGGCTTTCCTCATCTTTGTTGGGTCCAAATTTCCCTAGGCCCTTAGCCCTGGACACTGACAGGCTCTGAACACTGGGCCTAGACCTCCTGGTGGTCCTCGAAGCTCTGGCCAGGGAGGACAGGATCATGTGAGACAGAGCAGAAAGACACAGGGCCCACTCCTCAGCAGGAGATGGAATGTTCCCATCTCCACCAAATCCTTCTGTGCACAAATGATAGCCAGGTACTGTCTGAGACTCTTGAGGTTTCCTTTGCCTTGGTGAACAAAGAGTCCCCAGGACCCTGTTCTTATGGGCTTCCGTAAGCAACACAGCCATTTTCCTTTGAAGGATCTAGAGGGGCAGGCACCATTTTTTTTTTTTTTTTTTTAACCAGTGGATACAGGACTCTATTCACCTCCTGATGGTGAGGACCAACTCAGTGAAAACAAAATTACATTGTAAACTCTGAAGTGCTATAGGAATACCAGTGATCATTATTATTTAATCTAATTTCTCCTCCCCTTCAGGAAAATTTCTCCATTCTTCTCACTGTCAGTTGAGTGCTCAGGGAATTCAAATTAATTTAAAGATTAGACTGAGTAAAACATAATTAGGAAGGTAAATGTTCTGGGGGGAAAAAAGGGCAGCAGAAAATGCGTTCCAGACATAAATATAAATGACACTTATGTTATCTGCCATTTTTACATCATCTGTCACAGTTCCTTTTCCCTGGTGTGGATAATCTGAGACTGACTACAGTTATTCAAAAAATCAAACTGTATTAATGGAAAACATAAGAGATTAGAATATTAGGAAATTTCAAAAACTTCCCCACCCAGAAATAATTTAAAAATACAAGTTAAATATGGTTTTTAGTAGGGTATTAAACAGACATATTTGACAGAAGAAATCCTTTCCTGAAAATGGAAATAAACCCCTAAATTTCAGCTGTTATCTCAGGACTGGAGCATTTCAAATTGCTTCCTTAAAATACACAAATGCAGCAATGTCATGTAGGATGGACTTTATAGGACCTAAATAATTTAGATCAGTGGCCCAATCTGAGCATGTGCATATTTTAAATATTTTTATGTGATGACACATTTCAGATACCATCTATTAACTGGAACCCTCTCCTACCTAGAAAACCATCATTAAAATTTGAGTTCTCCCAAAATTCCAGGGGTGTGGCTTTTTCAATTCTGGTTGGTCAATGTTTTAATTCTTCCCCTACCACCTTTGAAACAGACTATTGAAATAGTCATAATTAAAGAAACCATGTTGGAAAGAGTTTTATATCTGGAAATCACATTATTCATATTTCTTATGGAATTTTTGAGGAAAAAAAATTGAAAAAAAGGCATATTGCTTTTGTGAATCACAAGTTAAACATTAAATATTTCTTACAGCCTCCAAGGCAAAAATACTATTAAGGTATTGAAAATATGAGCAACCTTTTTGTGCCACATTTAAACTTCATTGATGGAGCTTTTAGGTCAGAATGAAGCTTTCAGATTCTATAATGTGAAATTCATTTCATTGTGTAACCTTCTTAGAACTGCCTGAAGGCTGAGACTAATAATACTTCTAATAAATGACAAGCTTTTTAAATATGTGGACTCGGTCCAGCATTTAAGTTAAGAATGTTTGAAAATCCCAAATCCATACCCTCTTTTTTTTTTCTTTTGTCTGTATACCCTTTTTAGACATTGGAATTTCGAGGTAAAAATTAAAACAATTCTGTAACTTGGAAAATATAAATTTTAGAAATTTCCCATCCTCATTTTTATATAAATATTTCTAAATCACAACTCATATGTAAGCAAGCCAAATCAATATTTGTATACTTAGTATAATTTTTAATCAATTTCCACGTTTTTGCCATTAAAGGAAGCTAAAATTGATAGGGTAGTTGAGTTATGTGAATGAGTCTCAAAAGTGATGACTTCATTATATAAAGGTATTGGCTAAATGAAGGAATCAGCCTTTGCAGAATCATGATTCACCTTCTAACAACATATGTTAAGATGTTTTATGTCTCTTCATAACAAATGAGTGAAGGACTTTGAAAACTAAAAATTAAAAAAGCAAATCCAGGTTAGTCATCTTGCAGTGCATCTTTACTTAGAAGATTATTACAATATTAGTGGATTTCTTATTCTCAGTAGCTCCCTGCTGTATAGAACATTACAATCAGAGTCTCAAAACTAGGGCACACAAGGGAAGACAGAGAAGAAATGCAACCCTAAGCATTTTCTTGAAAAACAAAACAAAAATGTCATTTCTCTGATACATGAAATTTTCGTATTTAAAAAGAAAAGTGTCATTTCTATTAAGTCATGATTTAAATCCTACTCAGATCTGGAATGAATGAAAATTTATTGTGCATCAGTGATCTAATGCATAGGGAATGCAATCTTGGATTAGGCCTGCAGTCTAACTGCTGAAAAACAGAAACTCTCTGTTTCACGGTCAGCTTGAGAGTGCCAGCCAAAGATTTTAAGAGTAAAACCAGGGAATGAGTGGGGAAGCAATCCTCTCTTGGAAGATTATCTCTTGCTAAACTCTAAGGGAAATATTGATATATTACTTTCTCTTTTGCATCTATTTTATAAATATCTAGAAAATATGGTGCCAATGGACTTTTCAGTTTTAAGGGACTAGAAACATAACTCAAAATAACTGTACTAAAAGAAAGGGAGAGACAGGGAGGGAAGGGCAAAGGAGCAGAGAGGAGAGGAGAGGAAAAGAATTAGTTGGCAGGTTCCAGGGGTTTGGCCAGCTTGGGACTCAAGAGGTCTGAGGGCTCAATTTATTTCCATCTCACCTTTGGGCCTCATCTTTATCTGGTAGCCAAGTGGCCAGCAGTTTCAGGCTTATTTCCTTTCAGTTTCAACCCTACTAGGAAAGAGTGAGCCCTCTAGATGGAAACGCAAAACACATACCCTGAGATTAACTCTGTTGCCATTCTTTTTTTTTAAATTTTTTTTATTGGTGTTCACAACATTACAAAGCTCTTGACATATCATATTTCATACATTAGATTCAAGTGGGTTATGAACTGCAATCTGCATTTGGGGTAAAAATTGGGAGTTCTGTTGCCATTCTTAAAGGGACTCATTCATTGGGCTTTGAAGAATGTGCTGTGTTGGGTTTAGGCATGGATCTGGGTGATGTAGCTGCATCCAGTGTAAAAGCTTCAACAGGAACCTTGTAGGAAAAGTGGATCCCCAAATGAAAATGACGGTATGTGGCTAGAAGCAGAGGAAATACATGTGGGAGGCACTCAGCAGAGAACCACACCATTGTTAAAGCACCATGTTTAATTTCATTTAAAATTTATTATATTTGCTTTTCTGGTTTTTCAATCCCTTGTTTTCTGCAACACACAGAATTCCCACTCAGTAAAATACTGACTCTTGCTTTGTGACTCTATTCTATGAATGATGTAATTACGTGTTTGGGGACCACGATCTGAGGTTTAATGCAGCAAGTTAGCTGTAACAAGATAGGGCATAATAGTGATACCAGAGGAAGGAAAGGTAGCATGCTTGGCAATCCTTGGGTGTGCAGGATTCTCAAAGGTAATAATAATAGAAGGGCTGTGGGTAGCTTCAAATTACTTTTTCTTTCTAATTGGCAATTAGTTCTAATTAACTTTTAATTAATATTCAATGTTTTCTTTAACAAATGGAACCCTGATGAGATCACATCTGTTAATACCATTCAGTTTCTATTTTGGTATTCTACAATTTTCCATTATGACTGTAGCAAGTACAACTTCAGACAGAAAAGTGATCACCTTTTAGCCAGAATGAAAAAAAAAAAAAAAAGTCCTGATGTAAAAATCATTGTGCTTTAAATGTAATTTTGGCAAAAATTGACTGTGAAATTGGATTTTACTCTATAATCTTAAGAGACAGTATCAAGACATAGAAGTTACAGTCTCTTTTTTTTGTGGCTTCAGTGACAATTCTTTTCAGGAATTGAACACTATATATACCTCCCCTCCTCCACTGTGTTAGACACATAGAACAGAAGGCAGAACATAATGCATAAAGAGATGCATGGAGATCACTTAAGATGCACAGAGATCCCTTCCATCCAGTTGTTTTGGAAATAAAGGTGAAATCCAGAGAGAATTTGGGCTTGCCCATGCAATTCTACACGGTTAATATTAGGAGGAATAAAATCGGAGAAATCTGCAGATATTTTTTTAAAAAATAAACCTTACAAGGAGGTCATTTGGCTTTTTATACATGCCATTGGTTCTCTTGAACTTCTCTGTTGCTTTCAGAACTGTTGCTGATATTATTTGAACATTATTTGTTGTTGTTATTTTCATAATTTAGCTTTTTAGTCCAGCTAGTGTTTTCGTTAATGCTTTGCTAATCTTTATTATCTCTGTCTCTCTTGTTTAATTTGTGAGCAAGCTTTGAGTAAGTATTATGGATGCATGTCCTTTCAGATTATCTCAATTTTACCTTTGCTGATTAGGATAATTTACAAATATGCTTCTGCAGTTGCTCAATATTAAATAAAAATGGAGCCATTTTTCATTATGATGTAGGGATTAAGCAGAATAACTGGGGCCCATCAAGTAATTTCTCAATTTCAGCCAGAAGTCAGAGTAGGCAAACCACAGATGTTTCTGGATAATTTTTGGTTTGAACATCCAATTTCATTTTCCTTGATGAGAGGTCAAAATTCAAAACTTTGGTTTAGAGAAGCAAAATTCAAGTGGGCTGGCTATTCTTAATGTTGGCTGCAGAAATGTGATTTAAGGACTAGCTTATTTAAGAGAGATTCTGGCACTTGTAAAGTAGTAATTCAGATGGCTATATTTGGGTAAATGGGTTGCAGTTGTTTCTTTTCTACTTGAAAGTAAAAAATAATTTATTTGCCAAACCCTCAATTCCCTTTTCCTCATTGATCTTTTATTACCTTGATACTTTGAAAATGTGAATAAAGTTTTTCTTTAGCAAAACAATCACCATAATTATATATATTAAATAGATAAATTTTATTATTTTAAAATAATATTTAATGAGAATTGACTCTTTTTTCTCAATATATATTTTTAGAACAATAAATTTTGGGGGAATATTATGTGCTATGAGAAACTCCTTAGTTTTGCTAAGATGTTTAATAAAACATTATGTAACTTAATAAATTTATTGGACTTGATTACATATTCCAATGATAGATTTTATGGTACTTTTGAAAACTTGAGTGTAATGTGACCACAAACCAACCATTTCCAGAGCCTAATAATGCCATTAGCTTCATTTTTTAAGTACTTAGCTTAAGTTTAAATTCTGAATCCTAGTTTTCTGCTTTGGTGGATTCTGAATGATGAAGCTTTGACAACTTAAGTTAAATTTTCAAAGAGCATTTAAAGAAACACCTTTTTTTTCTTTTATACTTGTGAAGGTAGTTGTGGCTTTCAGCAGCATTTGCTAACCAAAAAAATAAATAAAAAGTTGGTGGGGGGGAAGGGGGTATAAGTTTATTCTTCTTAATAACTAGATACATATTGACTTGTGATTCTTTGTGATTGGCCTGTAAAGGGAACACTGGCATAATCATACAATTTTAAGAGAATTTAAAAGTAGACATAGTTTTTCTAGTAAATACACCAAGAATATAAAAACCAACTCTTATTCAATCTGTGAAGTTCCCAACATTTGCCCATTTTCCATTTTTATTGGAAATATTAAAATCCTCAATACTATTAAGTATTGGTTAAAACCAATCACCTAGGGAAGAACATTTTTTTCATTAACTGTTAAAATGAAATACAATCTAATTGTAATTGTAGTGAGATCTAAAAATCAAAGAAATACAATATCAAAAGAAAATTTAAAATTATTTAAAAATTAGAAAAATAAGAAAAACAAATATGTAATTTCTCTATAATCTCACTTTTGGAATTTCTCAGATGAAAATGATCAAATATAGGAATGAAAACCTACGTGCAGAAGAATGCCCATAACAGAGAAATTTATAGTAGTAAAACCAGGAAAATGATTCAATTATTCAACAACCTGGAATTCTTAAGTAAATTACGTCATCTACTTTCAGTAGATAATGAAAGGCTTTGTAAAGTATTTGAGGAAAATCATATGTAAGGAGTCGGAAGTGTAGCTTAGCAGTAGCTTTGGGTTCAATTCCTAGCACTGAAAACCAAAGAAAAATAGCTGGGTGCATTTTATGATATAATATACTTGCATGTGGAAGGAAGACAAAAAATGATTCAATTAAAATAAAAGTATAAGCAATTTTTAAGAAAAAAATATAAGTGCATTTTCTTGTATCAAAATATCCTTTTATTAAATAGCTTGTTAACTACCTTAAAATAGTAACCTGGAAAAACTGATTTTTCTGAAAAACCCCAACATGAAGTATAAATTTCTATATTTTCAAGAAGTTATAGAAATACTTAAATTCAGAATTATTTGATTTAAAATTAGATGATATTCTTAAATTTCATTTGTAGCTATTTAAGATATCCAAACTTATATTTTATGAAATATTTTATTAATGAAAACATTATACATTTAGAATACAAAATTAATAGAAAAAAAGCACTCCTATAAAGGTCATTAAATATAAATAACTAAACATAAGAAATATATATATATATATATATATTTTCCCTAAAAGTTGAGGAATTTTTAATTTGCCAGACACTTCACCAAAGCTACACAGATGGCAAATTAGCATTTAAAAAGGTGCTCTGCATCATATGTTATCAGAGAAATGAAAATTAAAATAAGGAGAAACCACTACACACATATTAGAATGGTCAAAATGCACAGCACTGACAACACCAAGTGCTGGCAAGGATGTGGAGCAACAATGTCTTTCATTCATTGCTGATGGGAATGTAACTTGTACAGCTACTTTGGAAGACTGTTGAGCAGTTTCTTACAACACTAAACTGTTCTTACTACATCATCTATCCATGGTGGTCATTGGGAATTTCTTGAAAGAGCTGAAAACATACCCTCATATCCCTACAAAAACAGGCACATAAATATTTATAGCTACTTCATTCATAATTGCCAAAACTTGGAAGCAACCAAAGAGGTGAATAGATAAGTAATCTATGAACTCTCCAGACAATAGAATATCATTCAGTTCTAAACAATGTGCCTGAAATTTCAATGTAAATTACTATGTGAAAGAAGCCAAACTGAAAAGGCTAGATGGTGTAGGATTTCAACTTCATCATATTTTTTTTAAAAGTCAAAAGTATGTAGACAATAAAAAAAAATCAGTGAATACCAGAGGTTAGGGAAGAAGATCAGGAGCACAGGGTATTTCAAGGGCAGTGAATCTACCCTACACAATACTAGAGTTGTGGACACATGTCATGATACATTTGCCCAAGCTCATAGAATATAAAACACCAAGAGTGAAGCCAGATGTTCAACTATGGACTTCAGCTTCCTCAATTGTAACAGATGTACTACTCTGATGTGGGCCATTGATAATGGGAGAGGCTATGCCTGTGTGAGGTTAGATGTGATTGGGAAATGTCTGTACCTTCCAGTTGATTTTGGGGTGTGCCTATAATTACCTAAAAAATAAAATCTATAAAAAATTGGGGAACATAATTGGGTTGGACAGGAACTTTTATGATACTATGACAACTGTGAAGAAAACAATTTTGAACCTCTGACAGGTGAAAATTTTCTCTTTAAATGTTTCTCTTTTCAGTGCATTATTTTTTCTTTATTAATACAAACGTATACCAAAGAGTTTATTTTTTTCATTCAGAATTATGATAAGTATTTACTTTCTTGGAATGGAGTTTATGAATTTTGAAAGATAAAAGTAATATGATTATTCCTGTTTTCCAAGTTGGTTGCTTCTTGGATCAGTCAGTCTTGTGTGGCAACTTGGCAGAGAGATCTCACTTTATTTGAAAGAAATATTACATTGAATATTTTTTTTTATTCCAGGAATTCCTGTCCTACCCTGAAACCATGCCAACAGCAGATGTCCTTGGGGCAAACCTGGCTGGGGATCATGTACCAACTTGCTATTTTATAAAGCTTTTCCAACTAAAAAAATTCACTTTTTTTGCAAACAATTTCCAATTTATTGACTATGACCAGGAGAACTGGGATTTATGTTCAACTCTTCAGGAACAACTCTATTTTGTAATTGAGGGAGAACTATGTATGGCAAGTTGTATACCCTGGATTTTTTCCCATTTTGTAAGCAAACATAGATGAGCTGTCAGTAACATTCATAAAGTGATTTGATCTCTCTTGTGCTCTATAAATCTGAGATATGATATTCTTTGAATTAAAATTGAAATCATATATTATTCTGTGTAATAGGCTACCTGATATAAAATGAACTTTGAAACCAGGACCCCTGTTCTCAACTGACCACTGAGGGAAAAATAAAACATCTTTTAAATTGGATTGATTAAGTGCAAAACATTCCTTTAAACCATACAAGCAAAATAAAATGCATGAGCTTTAAGGTTCCCTTGACAACACAAATAAGAAATTATATTTTGCTCATTAAACACACTGTGTCACTCTGCAATGTTAGTTATAAGGGTGTATAAATAAGTGGATTTTAAAAGGAGCAGATACTGTGTAACTTGGGAAACTTCTTGCAATATTATATTTTAGAGGATATAATGATCAGTAATTTCAAAGTTATTACACACACACACAGGTGCAAAGCCCTGCGTTCTTTGATCCTCAGGACATAGATATACAAAAAAAATTACAAAATCATTGATTTCTAAAGTATATATTTGTCAGTAGATGACCTTAGCAATAGTAGACTTCTATCTCTGGTTGTTAATTTGATGATTCCCTTTTTCATTCTAAAGTGGTAATTTTCATGATTTCCTTTGCATTTCATATGCTCATCTATTTGGGTATCACAGGTAAAGGTATTTGAAATTAGAAAATCACACGATCAGGAAAAAAAGAGCTTTCATCCAGATGAATTTTCAGCCAGATTTATATGTCCTAATCACACTGTGACTCTTATTGATAAGATTAAATAACACATAAAATAAAATCAATAAAAACCAATCCTCCTATAAAACTAGAACGGAAGAAAATATACTTCATGATTGCATTTCCCCTCCAAAAAAATATTTTCACTCATTTGTAGGGACAAATCATGAACAAAGAACAAATGGAATAGTATTGCATGTACCTCAGCATGTTTCCTTCCTCACAACCAAAGTCTAGGAGACTTCTGCCAAACAAGTGTTTGTAACAAACTGTCCCACACCTCTGTGTCATTAGGACTGATGATTGTGGGGACACTCCATCCTTTTCTGTTGCATCACTTTTTCCCTTCAAAGTAAAACATTTACTCTGTTTATATTGCTTGATTTATGTTACAAGCAAGCCAGAATGAAACTGTAAAAATCAGAAAAAGAAAAGACATTTAGGACTTCTTGTTTGGAAGTTTCCCTGTTAAATTAGTCTTTACTATTAAATTTCGAAAAAAGAAAAAATAACACCAGTGGTGTCTACTATATGTCTAATCTGAAGTCAGATAGATGACATTTTCTGGGGCTTTCCTTGTTGGTCTTAAATCCATATTTCTCTCACCTTGAATCCCTGCTCCCAACATTATCTGTGTGGACTGATTTGGGTGCTGTGGCTGAAACCTGAATGGGAAACTGGGGGCTACATTTTTCTCTGTGCCATTTTGGCGATCCGTTGGAAATACCACATGGCTCATAAACATGAACAAGGTGCTTCAATTGATCTCAATGATCTACTTGGGAATTCGACTCTCTCCTCAGCAGAAACAAACAAATTTAGAGTTTATTACAGGCTAAATGTTTTCCTTGGTCTTTTATCAGGATATTTGGACTCACTACCCTGGCACTGGGTACCTAGGGATAGCCTTGGGCTCCAGTAAGGTAAATGGTGGAAGCAAAAGCTTAATATCCTCTCATGCAAGCTCTGAGTGGCTGCATGATGGTTTGCTGAGACCCTCAATATAAATCAATATTATCCTGCTAGAGTTACTGTGACGACAAAAAGAAAACAAGCTATCATTACTCTACAGTGGAATATTCCGTGTGTGTGTGTGTGTGTATGTGTGTGTAAATTATAAATATTACTTTTTCTCCCCACCTTCAGTTTTTAAAATGTGGTTTCACATTTCATTTAATGCTAAATGGTTCATTACATAGAGTAGCAACTCAGTTCTCTTATTACGGTGTTATCTTTCACTTTGTCAAAATATGTCTACTTGATAAGAAATCTGACAGAAGTTGCTTATGATGGGATCACTAACAGCCATCCGTTTCTCTCTAGCAAATGAAACTGTAACCATGGTGACGGCCTTTTTTTGCCAGAATGAAAATGAGACAGCACTCTGCTGCAGCCATTAGCAGAATACACAAATGTCCCTCAAGGCAAACATCTAAAGCAAATGGACTGCAAAGGAAGGAGCACTAATTTCTATTTATTTAGGATTTGTAAACCTAGCAGAGCAAGATATTAACAAAGGAACAAACAAAGAAAGCTTAAAAAAATCCCTGCTGTTTGTGTTTTTCTTTGGGTTTATGAAACTCCTTGTTTCAAATCTAAAATACTCCTCTCTGATTTTCCTAGTCTAGTGTTGAATAATATCAACAATGTGCTTTGACTCTTCCCCTGGATATTTCATGAGTTTTTATCTCCCTCCCCTTGCATAAAAGGGAAAGAGAACTTAATCAAGTAGAAAAAGTACTTTAAATGATAAGGAGTTCCTCCTCTTTAAAAAAAAAATGTGCATTTTAGGGGAAACTATCAAAAACGAAATACAAGATGTCCTTTTTCATATACTTTAATTTTCAAAGAGGCATGTTCATTCTGATAAGGTGCATAGAAGCTGATAATAAGTCTATTCTAACACTATCAGCAATCAGGCACAGCCTGCCAAGACCTTTCAAGTGTCAGACTCCTCTCACTGTCTTCTTATTCACCATTAGACCCATCTCACTAGAAACTACTTAGTGCATGCAGATATTCCTTCTGACAGACATGGCTTAGGTGAAGTTTCTTTAACCATCTATGATATAAGAAAATGATTTTTTTTAAAGCCTGTACATCTAAAATGCAATATTAATTTAAAATGGTTTGTTTCTGCCTTTTTCTTTCAAAGTCTCTTTTGTTTCAGGACTTTTCTTCCTCGCCCTCTCTCCCTCCCTCCCTCCTTTCTTCTCAAATTATTCTAATGATTGATTAAAATTAATAATTTTCAATATTCAGTTTATTAAATGTACTGATTCATCTTATTTGCTACAAATGTTTTTTTAATTTTTAATTTATGTCTTGATCAAAACAGCAAATGACTTTGGTCGGAATCCATGAAGCCTTGGAGAAGATTCATGAGTGCCCATTTAGGTATATACATTATTCCAGAATCCCTGCTGTCACCATAGAAAGGCGTAAAAGTATCAAGTTCAAGAAATGACACTTGTGCTCAATTTCTTATCCAGCATATCTGACTGGGTAGATTTCAAAACCCACTGAGGGTCTAAAAGTCTGTGGCTATATTCATATAATTAGCCTGTGGGATTGTTTTCTAATAACTACTGTACAGATTCTCTGCACCCCCATCTCTGGAATGAGTTTTCTTTATTTTCAGTTTTCCTTCTTTCTTCTTTTTTTTTTTTTCTTTTGGTGTGGTGAGGGCAGATCTCAACTATCTGTACATTTAGTTTTTCTTCCCAACTTTCATCATCTTCCTCAAGGCAATGCAGACTGAAACCAAGTTGCTTGTGGGTATAAAAACGTGCCCCTTGCTGGGTGTGGTGGTGCAAGCCTGTAATCCCAGTGGCTCCGGAGGCTGAGGCAGGAGGATGGAGAGTTCAAAGCCAGCCTCAGCAATTTATCGAGGCCCTAAGCAACTCAGTGAGACCCTGTCTCTAAATAATATATTAAAAAGGGCTGGGAATGTGGCTCAGTGGTTAAGTGCACTGGGTTCAATCCCCAATACCCAAACAAAACAAAACAGCAAAAGAAAAAAAAAAAAAAAAAAGAATTGCCCCTGGCCAGATTTTTGCTCTGAAACTATAAGACATCTAAAGGCCAACAAAATAGTTCTACAATGAGACAAACAAAAGGGAAGGCAGGTTAGGCACTGATTTTGAATCTGGGCATCAAGTTCAGATACCCAGATGAACACAGACATTCTTTAGTTTTTACTAAGCCAATGCACTTCATGGTGGGAAGAGAGTAAAGATGCTTTAACATATAAGGATAAACTAGCTAATCCATATTGCTAGCTTGCAACTGATTTTAGAACTATTTTATAAAAATATCTTTTAATTCATCATATATATTACAACATAGACTCCAGCATATGAGAAATATTCTATATATGAATAGCTAAGGCGCCATAATAATAAGAGTCAAAATCTGGAGAACATATCTGAAGAAGATTCTTCAGTTAATATCTGAAGAAGAGGAGTAGTAATATCTGGATAATGACAGTGGAGACAGAAAAGATATGTTGGAGTCTAGAAATATCTATAATTCAAATAAAGGGGATATATTATATGCGAAGGAGAAGGAAAATTCAGACTCTTTGAAATTTCATCTTTTCCTAACTAAATATAAAATATAATTTTGATACATAATTAGCTCTGGAAGTGTCCCATATGGTGCAATGTTCAAGGGCTCAGGCCTGTGCTGGAACCATGAATAGCTGCACACACAAGCTAATTAAATACCCTCCCAACTTCTCAGTTTCCTCATTTGTTAAATTGTGAATATAAGTATCCCTGGTATTTAGTGAGCATCCAATAAATGTGAGCTATCATTATTAGTCCAGAGAGTAAGATGTGGCAAATTGTAAAAGTTACCAAATTACCAAGTACTTTTGAGAATGAGTCTTGGATTAATCCAAATCTCCCTAATCAGTTCTCCTCCAAGTGATGTGAGAAGGAGCTTTGGCTAGAGGAAGTGTCAACGTATTGCTTCTTTTATCCACTAGCAGAACTAAGCAGTGTGCTCCATCTTTGTCATTTATATGTTCTGAAGCAAGTTTTTCAACTCCTTGAGAACTAGAAACAAACAGTCCCTTCACCCATAATGAGTTTTTCCAGAGTCAATCCTCTATTTAACACTGATGTCCACACAAAAGCAAAGAAATTAAAAGCAGAAAACTATAGTGTCTAGAAGATGCCCATCAGGACAGACTTCCAACACTTTCTAACCCTTTGATGGCTGTCTTATAGAAATGACACAGGGAGGTCCAGAGGTAGGAATGAAGAGACAGCACTGTGACCACAACTGCCCTTGGCCAATCCTATCTCCAAGAGACTGGAAATCTTCCTTCTTCAATTTGCTAGATGGGTGATTGGCCACCCAGCCTTGGTCACATCTCAGTTAGATGAAGTTAAGTTCTTCCAGGAGTCTGTCCATGGTGTTATGTCAACTTTGTAAGCATTTCTGTCTAGTTTAAATCAACCAATGAGAAGGATAAAATTTCTAGAAATTCCTTGTATCCCTTGTCATGCTAAAGAGGATATTAAATTACCTAATGCTCATTTGTACCCACCACCATGTAAACCTATAGTCTCAAACTCAACCCCAGAATATAGATGTCCCTTGAAATAAAAGTGGGGAGGCCTTGCAGGCTGCCACTTACTATTTTATTGTACCAGAGGGCCACTTACCATAGCAGGTGACTTTGTAAGGAAGGTGAAAAACATTAAAATGATTCATCTGATTCCAAAGTTCTTAAGGGCTAAGCATGCACCCCTTGAGAGTGAAACCTAGTACTTATTTCCTTTGCTATGAGTCCAGTGCAAGAATCTTCAAGATTTCAGCCTGAAGAGTTTTGCTTCCCAGTGCAGACTGATCTTAAGTTCTGAAACCAGCAGTCTTGACTCTAGTACTCCCCAGTTCTCCCTTATAAACTTGCCCCGTTTTTAGCCATACCACCTGCCAAAACTACTTCTGTATATTGTCATTTGAAAACCCTTCACACATAAATATAAATAATGATTTATACAGAATTTATAGAAATGATGTACTTTTTCAAAAGCAACTAAGAGGAGCAAATCAACAGGTCCCTAAGGATGGTACATATGATAACATCATTAAAATACTTTAGAGAAAATCAACCACTCCAGGTGACACCAAATCACTACCTGCTCTTCTAATCCATAAGGCTGGTCTAACAGTGTACATGTTGGGACCTCTCACCTTCTCTGTGTTATGCACAGAGAAGACTGAAAGCAAATACCTCAACTAATTCACTCAGTGAGGACTTTCTCTGATTTCTACTGTACTACATTGACTAGCCATGCAAAAAATAGGATTAACTGTCCAATTAGGAACTCAAGCTTTTTTTTTTTTTTTAAACAATTGAGCCTGCCTACACGAGGAAGTTATTAATAAAATAAGCCATTAAATTCAAAATAGACAGTAGTTAAGTTGGGAACTTCCTTCTTCATCAAATCACATTTCAACTCATTTAAAAGCAATGCCAAGCTTCCAGTTTTCGAAAAAAATGAAGGCTACTCAAGAAATGCCTAACACCCATAAAAATCTGAGCCAAGTGAGTGTTATTTCAGGCTGGTATTTATCCCAGGGTAGAGTTTTATTGGAAGCATATGAGTAACATGAGTATGTTTCAATGCATATCATATTTATTAAAATATTTTTTCTGTTTTTCTTGGCAACTTAGAAGTTCATCCTTCAAATAAATTATGAATGTATGAAAATAATGTATATTTAGTTTATATTCCTTAGCAGTGAATATTCCCTTTTTAACACATTTCTTCTTTATAATTATTGACTTTTTTCCCTCTAACCCTAGAAGAACCACAACCTTTACCTCTATGTGCTGGTTCATGGGTGGAGAATATTCACATTGAGAATTTTAATGATCTCAATTAAGATGGAGCCATCCAAGGTTTTCAGGAAGTTGAGCATGAGACAGACCTCACAGCCTTATGCTCAACCCTCTTGTAACATGTTAGAGTCTTCTGAGTCACAGGGACGATTGGAAACTTCAAATTTTATGGTACAATTCCAGTCTCTTTCCTTATTTCTAGTTTTCCAACATCCTGCCTGCATGATCACAACAAAGATGTCTGCTCTGTGTTAATTCAGATCTACTTCATCCTATATAGGGGCATTTTTCTGCTCATGTCCAGATAACACCCCACATATCTTTGGTCCTCAAAGACAGTCTCCTCCTCTCAAAACTACTAGTTTTAATGAATATGGCAGAAAATCACATTATTGTAAAACTTTTCATAATTATGGAGAAAATACAAGCTACTGCCATTCAGTCTTCCACTTACGGATGGATGTCAGAGTGGTATTCACAATATGTCCAGTTAAGCTATATACAAAACATTTTGGAACCGATATAGCATTTCCTTTTAATTTTATTTCATACTGAGGAAATTACTGGATAGAAGCCATAAAATGCTTTAGATAATAAATGACAGATAATAGCTGTTTACATTTTGTTAATACTCTCATATATTTAGCCACTTAACCTGTGAGGGCTAGACAAATGAGTGGAAAACATTTCTGTTCTTGATCACCACAATGTAATTCATTTTTAATTTTCACTTACTACATTTATAGCTATCTGAGAATGTTACCAATTACGGTACTTCAAGTTTTTTTCTTCCACATACTATTTTCTACATCCTTGAAATACCTTTTAAAAAACTGAAAGAGAACTATAACAGAGGCCCACACTTGCCAAGAAACTTATGAATTGTTTAGAGGCATATTAAAGGGTTATATCAAAGGCTATATATTAAAGGGTTATATCAACTCATGTATCAGCTGACCAATGGTCCTATTTCTCATGTGCAGATCTAGACCAAGTCTTATTTCTTTGGCTTAAATTTATCATGTGGTTGCTTTTCTTAGACCAGCTACCTCTGCGTCTCACATGTTCTGAAAAACACTTACACCCTTTCCTGATCCTTTTGAAATGTTTTCTTACAGGAGCATTCTATAAGTAGGTTGATGAATTTTTGGAAGAAAATAGATTTTATGTGATTCAAAAATACTAAAATTCTTGGTAATTGAGACTTCCCTCTACACTGGAGCCTAGGGATTGTAGGCCACTAATAGACTTCAGGAACAGAAGAGATTGAGAACGGTATATGGTGGGGTTGTAGTGACTTCCCAAACAGGGGCTAGAAATCTGTAAAACTGAACTGAGGGATAGGAAAAATAAAATGGCTAAATAGTAAAGAACTTGATAACATCAGACCATGGATCTGGTTGTGCAAAACCTTCACTGCCTTAGATTCTTGGAGATTTTTCCATTTTTCCATTCATATTCATACTTCCTAGAGATAAAATTTGATCACATTGATCCTGACCACATATGCTTTATTTTAATTTGACAGCATCAACTTTTCAGAGTACTTATCAACTAAGGAAAGGCAGATAGTAGAGAACACTGTAAAAAATGCTAAAGGAGTGATACCAATATAGGGTGCTAAAGGCTCAGAAGATACCCATTCCTTCTGGAGGTAGAAGGGTTTGCCATTTGAAATGGAATTGATAAAGCTTTAGTCGAAAAAGTAGAAGATAAACCATTCTAGAGAAATAAACTATCATGAATAAAAAACATAACATAGGAAGCTCTTCAGTGTGAACTTTAGAAGCAGTGATATGGAGCAGAATTCTAATTCTCGATTTTGACAATAGAGAAAAATTAGAATCTCGGTTCTACCATGAACTTTGAGTGTTTGGACTTGTTTTTAATACTTGAGTCTACACTTATAAATTATATATGTTTTCCTTCTCATTTAATTGTTGTACTAAATATAACAGTATTTTCAAAATACCAAATTAAACGCTCAATAAACTATAGCAATTCATTAAAGGATTTTTCTGCAAATCAATGACATAATTTGAACGGCCTTTTTATTTTCCTAAGTACAATTTCTTTATTGGGGTAAAAAGGACAGAAGACATTTACCTAATGTTGAAATTTATAGAAAAATATTTAAATTAAGGATTAATATGGGTAAGGTTATCTCATATAATAAATGACTAGATAGAGATTATATCCAAAGACTTTAAGGCCTAAAACTTCAATGATACTATTAATATGGTGAACTTTGATTATATGGAAATCAGTGCTTAAAGTGAAAAAAAGCACATAGTAAGAACTGGATATTTAGCTAAGAAATATATAAGAAACTGAATTAGTTTTTCCACAAAGTACTCACAAAATCAAATCTTAAAACCAGAAATCATCTTTGAGATTACTTGTTGTACTCTCCTTATTTCCCATTGAGAAGCCTGAGGAGCAGACTTATTAAGACAGTGAGGAGACAGTGAGGAAGATTAAAGCCAGATCCTTAGTTTAAAAAAAAAAGAAAGGAGAAAAATATCAAAATGGATTAAAAACCTAAGTGTAAAACTTTTGAGACTGCTAGAATAAAACACAGGAAAAAACTCTTCAAAACACAGACACAGGTAATGAATTCCTGAATAGGACCTCAATAACTTGGGAAATAATAGCAAAAATAAACAAATGAGATGACAAATTAAAAAGTTACTGCACAGTAATAAAAACAATAAAACAGTGATGAAGATACAGCCTGCAGAATGGTAGAAAATCTATCAACTATTCTTCTTGTGCAGGACTAATATACAGCACACATCAAGAATGCAAAAGACTTAACTCCAAAAGAAGGGTACCCAGTCAATAAATGGGCCAATGAATTGAGAAGACATTTCTCAAAAAAATAAGTATGAATGACCACTAATTCTCAGAAAATGTTCAACACCTTTAGCCATCAGGAAAATGAAAATCAAAACTACATTGAGATTCCATATCACCCAAGTCAGAAGGGCAATCATTAAGAATAAATAAATAAGGAGGATGAAACTAGACCCTTATCTCTTACCATGCAAATAAATAAATAAACAAAAAAACTCAAAGTAGATCTAAGACCTAGAAATTAGAACAGAAACTCCTAGAAGAAAATTCAGGGTCAATGCTGCAGTATGTAGATGCAGCAATGATGTCTCAATAAAGTTCAGTGGGGTGTCATTAAATTAAAAAACTTCTTCACAGCAGAAGAAACAATTGGAAATGTGCAGAGAAAATCTACAGAATGGAAGAAAAATTTTACTAACTACTCTTCTGACAGAGGATGAATATCTAGAATACATAAAGAATTCATAAAACTTTACACCCCAAAATCAAATAACCCAATTAATAAATGGGCAAATGAATTAAACTGACACCTCTTAAAACAAGAAACACAGATTGCCAACAAATATATGAAAAAAATATTCAATATCATTAGCAATTAGGGAAGTGCAAATTAAAACTACACTGAGATTTCATCTCACACCAGTAAGAATGGCAGTCATCAAAAATACAAATAATAAGGGGCTGGGGACGTGGCTCAAGCGGTAGCACGCTCGCCTGGCATGCGTGCGGCCCGGGTTCGATCCTCAGCACCACATACCAACAAAGATGTTGTGTCCGCCGAGAACTAAAAAATAAATATTAAAAATTCTCTCTCTCTCTCTCTCTCTCTCTCTCTCTCTCTCTCTCTCTCTCCCCCCTCTCTCACTCTCTCTTTAAAAAAATACAAATAATAAATGCTGGATATGATATGGAGGAAAGGGAACACTTTTCCACTCTTGGTAGGATTGTAAATTTATACAGTCACTATGGAAATTTGTATGGAGGTTTCTTAAAAGAAAGACATGGAACTACCATATGACCCAGCTTTATCACTCCTTGGTATTTATCCTAAAAAAAAAATTAAAGTTGTCATTATACAGTGATACAAACTTATCCAGGTTTTTAATAGCACAAATCACAATAGTCAAACTACAGAACCAACCTAGGTGTCCATCAATAGATAAATGGATAAAAAATAATGTAGTACACATACACAATGGTGTTTAGTACATCCATAAAGTGAAGTTATGTCATTTGTAGGAAAATGAATGGAACTAGAAACCATTGTTAGGCAAAATAGGTCAAGCTCAGAAGGTCAAGGGAGTTGATGGATGTTTTCTCTTATATATGGAAGTTAGAATAAAAGGAAAAGAAAGGTGGTTACGTATCTCATGGAAATCAAAGGGAGATCACTAGAAGAAAGGGAGGAGGTGGGGGTGGAAGGGGGAAGTGCTAGGGAGTGATATTGGCCAAATTATACTGTTTGTGCATATATGGATATGTAACAACAAATCCCATCATTATGTACAACTATAATGCACCAAATGAAATAAAAAAACAAAATGAAATAAAAAAACGAACACACAAAAAATTTCTGGTAAGACTGTGGGAGCCGGGGAAAGGAAGTCATACACGCTCTTGGTAGAAATGTCAATTATTCTATACACTATGGAAATCAGTATGGAATTTCCTCAAGAATCTAAAAACAGCACTACCATATTATCCAGCTATACCACTCCCTGGTGTACACTCAAAGGAATTAAAGTCAGCATGCTATAGACATCCCTGCATACCCATGTTTATAGCAGCTTACTCTACAATAGCCAGACTAATGGAATCAATCCAGATGCCCATCAAGGGATGAATGGGTAGACAAAATATGATATATATACACAGTGGCATTTTACTCCATTCCATCCACAAAGAAGAATGAAATCATGCTATTTGCAGGAAAACAGATGGAAGTGGAGATCATAATGTTAAGTGAAATGAGTTAGACTCAGAAGCACAAGTATCACATATTTCCCTCATAAGTATAACCCAGGAGGAAAAAAAGAAGACAGCATGTAACTAGAAGAGAAACATTTTCTTTATTAGAGAAAAAGAAGGAATGGGTGGAGGAAGGTTAACGGATGATCAAAATATACTACGTGCGCATGTGAATATGCCACAATAAAATCCATCTTTCAATATAATTAAAATTCACTGATAAAAACCAAGGACAGTGATGTTTATATGTCATTCTTCTTTGGAGTGACAATCCCTGACAGATTTTTATTGATTCATGGAAAATGAGAAATTTTTAATAGTGTGAGCCTTTGCCAAGAAAAATTTATTTATTTAAATTTTTGTATTATTTATGGCAAACTGTTCACGTTATGGAGATAGTAGAGTACCTTTTTTCCCTAACTGTCCTTTTTGAGTAACAAATAACCAATTAAGTTTCTTACCACGTTCCTTTTTAAAAACATATAATGCTTCATGAAACCCATCATCTGGGAATCACTGACATGAGCAATGTCTAGAGTGGTTAGTGAAGAGGCCCAGAGTGAGAACACAAGTTCCCAGGGCTGGTCATTGCTCTCTCCAGTAATCCCAATGTGATCTCTTTTAGAAACCTCATTATACAAACCAGGAAAATCAGTCCACTCTTTCTGTGTTCTCTCCTCTACCTATGTGAGGAATTCAGCTTTTGAACAAAAATTTCCAAAGTAAATTAGGGTAGAGGAAAATTAATTAAAAAAAATAAAAAACCTTCACATGTATTAATAGTCGTACCTGGAACAGTAAAAAAATGAATGTAATATAAAATTTAAAAATATAATTATCCCTATAGTTTACTTATTCTTTTTCCACTGAATGACTTGCTATTATTAGTCCTACCTAGACTTTTGGGCCAAGTATTTGTTTCATGTACATAGATTATGAATATACTCAAAAGTATAAAATTCAGGACCCTCGTGAGCATGAAGCAGGGTAAAGGGCTCTGCTTCCATTCTACATGGTCCCCCTTCTCCAGATCAGTTCCACTTTTTATGGCATGAGTCAGAAAACATGATTTGGACGTCAGTGTCTGGGTTCCCTTCCCCCTTCATTTATACTCTCCCTATGTCTGATAGTCCCCTGCTCTGGATGTTCTCCTGGAGCAGAAACATCAGGGAATTTGAACCTCCACAGTGTGTCTCATGCTCAAAAAGTGTTTTCTTTTCTCTAATAATCAACACTCTAATTCTTCTAATGTTGTTTTTTCAAAGAAATGTTAAGGAAACTTAATTTAAAATCATCTTTACTGATGTAGGAATGATTAACACAGTGCTTACATTTAGAGATACAGTTCTCCTTTGTATCTGGAGGAGATTAGGCAAAAAAGAAAAAAAAAAGATGACTAAAACATATATGGTATTTCAGGTTGCAATATAAAGTTGAATAAAATATTTGAGTAAATGTGTAGAATAAATACTCTCAGTAAAGAGAATCAAAGACAGTATCTTCAGAGTTCTTCTCAATTTTTTTTGTTGTTGTTGTTGCTCAGAGGGTCTTTCTTTCTTCTTCCTCTGAAACCACATAGTCTCTAATAGTTCCTAGTTTTATTTTTGCTTGTATAGTGGCACTCATGACTCTCACAGATTCTCAGAGCCTTAGAGACTCTCCAAGAAGGTTGGAAGTAGCTCAGAAAAGATGGTGGATTACTGTAACCCCATGCTTTTTGTAAGTCAACAGCTTGTTTGTTGGAAAGAAACAAATATCCTATTTTTTCCTTAATTTACATAAATTTTGGTCTCAGAATTGTCTGACATAGGGTAACTTTCTTTTACTCGCTGACATTTAGTTTTCTATAAAATAAGAATGACCACACATTCCTGGCAGGATTGAGTGCAGCACCATAAGGCATAGTTAATAAAGAGGGTAGTAGTTTGATAGTATGTTGTAGGAATTCCACAAATACTAGGTCCATTTGATTCTAACATTTTATTTTCCACTTTGGAACCAGCCATGTATGTTTCACATGTGAATCTGAATTAAACAACTTCATTGTTGTTATTAACCTTTTTCTTCCCACATTTTTCTACAAATAAAATAAGTTTTCTGAAAATATTTCAGAAGATATTATCAAAACAGTTTTTTTTCATATTATATGTACTATAATTATTGCTCCATGCTTAGCTAGACATATACAACAAGATTAACCAATTGAGACTTTATTTTTAAAAACATGACATAATGTGTGCTTACATTGTGTGACATTTGAAAAAAAACTTTAATAGTATATTGGGCCTTTATTGTTTCTCTCAAAAAATCAGATTTAATGTTATCCATCATGGAAATTATTGAATGAAGTTTGTAGTAATGGTAGTTTTCTTCAAAATTAGTTTCTAGAACACTGATTTCTTTCTAAACTTCCTTGACATTCCAGTTGACCTCAAAAAAGAGTTCAGTAGTTTTAGAAGGGCCCTTTGGGGTTAAAGTGGAACAAGAATCTATCTCAGAAGTTTTAAATGCATATCTTTAGTTTGGCCAAATGATATTGTTATACTGTATGCATATATGAGTATGTAACAAATCCCATTATGATGTAAAAGTATAATGAACCAATAAAAATGTGGAAAGAAAAATACGCATATTTTGGTTGCTGGAAAGTATGGAGGTCTGGATTTTAATAGTAATTTACTAAAATAGTTTTTAAACAGACGTGTGGAGTTCATCAAAATTGTAAAACATACATCACTTCCTTTCAAAGTGTTTTCTGACTGCTAGCTAGATGTCATACAGCATAGGTAACTGTATCAGGAATTTTTTTTCTCTTTAAGCTTTCATTTGCATTAAAGGTTCAGGACAAGTCACCAAGTTATAATGTGTTTTAGTCAGCGTTTTCACTGCTGTGACTAAAAGACCTGACCAGAACAATTTTAGTAGAGGAAAAGTGTATTTGAAGACTCACAATTTAAGAGGTCTCAGTTCATTCCTTGGAGGCTCATGGCAAAGGAGTGTGGTAGAGGGAAGCAGCTCATATGATGATCAAGAAGCAGAGAGACAGACTCCACTCTCCAGATACAAAGTATATACCACAAAGCTACGCCCCTAATGCCCACTTCCTCTATCCACACCCTACTCACCTTCAGTTACCACTCAGTTAATCCTATCAGGGGATTAATTCACAAATTGGGTTAAGACTCTCACAACCCAATCAATTCTCCTCTGAACCTTCTTGCATTGTCTCACACCTGAGTTTTGGGGGGGACACTTCACATCCCATTCGTAACATAATCCATGGCTTGGAGAAAAATTTTCTAGAGATATATTTTCCAATAATTTTCTCAGAACCATTAATAGAATATCAAACTAATTCAAGTACAGTGTTTTCAGATTTATTCATTAATATTTTTCTCTAAGGATGCTTTTTTAATAAAATTTCTCAATCTCAGCATAATGGATATAGAAACTACTATAGTCTAAAGGTATACTCTTACCATGTTGAGATATGGTTTTGGTCCAGGTTCTTTATATAATGTTTTTCTACCTGAACAAGAGAAATAGCCAACTATATGTCTCATAGAGAAAGACACATGTACAATAAAACTTTGAAAAGTAAAAGTTTAGAAATCTTAATTTCAATTATACCAATGCAGTCTTGGAACTCCTTAGCTGACCACAAAATGTAGTTATCAGGCTGAAATATGGATTGAAAGTCTACATTTGTAGAGTGACTCAGTATCCCCTATCTTCTGAATGAAGAAGATGTGGCGTCACTTGACACTAAAGAGTTTTAGTCTAATTTCACAGAACTCACATGAAGATAGAGTGCAGTGGAAGTTTTTTGGCCCCTCTAATTTTCCCCATTGACTGGACACAGGATCATACTCTTGTTGCCACTCTTAAGTGATGAAAGGGAATTAAAACCAGAGAACCTTTCGATTCTGCCTCCCTGACACTCTGTATACCCCTTATAATTTCTTCAGTGTAGGTTTGCAGCCCTTCTCAGCCAGACTCAACTCCAAAGCTGCATATCAAGCATGCAGAGGAGAAGGAGAGATTATGACTAATGCCATGTAAATAAAGAGGATGGTACAAGACTCCCACTAACAATTATACTTCAACAAATTGGAAGACATACAAGAAATGGATAAATTCCTAGACACACATAACTTACCAAAACTTATTCATGAAGAATGGCTGCTTACATTTCTCCTTTAGCTCTACAATGTTGATGGAGTACCTTTTGCTCTTCTAGCCTTGAGTAACACTGCATAGATGTCACTCAGTTGAATTAACCTCAGTGGGTCCTGATACTAATAAAAGACTGTATTTAAATTGGTATGAAAGTTTTCCCCATGCACAAAACTCAACTCAAAGTGGATAAAGGACCGAGGATTTAGACCAGAGATTTTAAGCCTAATAGAAGAAAAAGTAGGCCTAAATCTTCATCATGCAAGATTAGGCCCCAATTTCCTTAAAACGCTCTTAAAGCACAAGAAATAAAATCAAGAATCAATACATGGGATTGATTCAAACTAAAATACTTCTTCTCAGCAAAAGAAATAAGGTGAACAGATAGCTTATATTTTGGGAGTAAATTTTTGCCAAGGGCACATCAGATAGAGCACTAATCTTCAGGATATATAAAGAACTCAAAAAACTTAACAGCAAAAAAAAGAAAAGAAAAAAATCAATAAATGGGTGAAGGAGCTGAACAGACACTTCTCAGAAAAAGATATACAATCGATCAACAAATATATAAAAAATTGTTCAACATCTCCAGCAATTATAAAAAGGCAAATCAACACTACTCTAAGATTTCATCTTACACCAGTCACAGTGGCAGTTATCAAGAATACAGGCAACAATAAGTGTTGGCAAGGATGTAGGGGAAAAGGCACACTCATACATTGCTGGTGGGATTGCAAATTGGTACAATCAATGTGGAAAGCAGTATGGAGATTCCTCAAAAAACTTGGAATGGAAACTTCATTTGGCCCAGTTATCCCACTCCTTGGTCTATACCCAAACAACTTAAAAGAGTATACTATAGGGATGCAGCCACTCCAATGTCTATAGGAGCAAAATTCACAATTGATAAACTGTGGAACCAACCTAGATGTCTTTCAACAAATGAATGAACAAAGAAACTGTGGTACATATACACAATGGACTATTACTTAGCATTTGGAGGTAAATGGATGGAGTTGGAGAACATCTTGCTTAGTCAATCCCAAAAAGCCAGAGGCCAAATGTTTTATCTGATACATGGATGGTCATCCATAATAGGGGTGCCATGGGATGAGTGGAGGAACTATGGATGGGGTAAAGGGGAAATAGGGAGAAGGAAAGGGGGTAGAAAAGATGGTGGAATGAGAGACATCATTACTCTAGGTACATGTATGATTGCACAAATTGGGTGACTCTACTTCATGCACAACCAGAGAAGAAAAAATTCTTCTTCATTTGTGTACAATGAATTGAAGAACTTTCTACTGTCATGTATAACTGATTATAACTAATAAAAATAAATAAATCGGTGTGGATGTTTATCACAAAGTAACCTATGAAAACCTTCTGAAATTTGAAGGAGTGATTCACTTATGATAAAGTGATACATGAAAGGGTGGATGAGATTCTATTTCCTGCCAAAGGTCATCAGTGTTAAGTACCCTTTCAAAATTCACATAAAATGACAGGCACCAATAACTACTGAGCCAAATTTGTTGTGTTTTTATTTTCATGTTGCGATGTTTGACTAGATGGAAAAGTTCATAGACGAAGCAGGTTTAAAGTATGAAAAAAAATAACATTTAAAATGGTCCAGTTCTACAAATCCCCCATCACCAACTTTTCAGTTGAAAAGTTTTAGTCATGAAAAAAAAAAGTTTTAGTCATGGTTCAATCGTTCGTGTACCAGTTTTAAGTACTTTGTGTGAGAATGTTGTTAAAGGACTTACAAATATCTCTGATCATATTCTTTACAAGTGTCATCAGTCTGTTCTAAATGAGGGCAACAGGGTGGGGCCTCTCAAAAACCTGAAAATGAGGAAAATGGCTTAGCCCTATGAGCATCAGATGGGGCTTTAACCTAACAAACTGCCACAGAAATACGCAAAACCAACACTATTAGTATATGAGGTTTGACACCAAGCAGAAAAGACCCTCAAAGAAAAGAGAAAATCCAGAATCAAACATACACATATGAATGATGCCTAGATAAATTTTCTCTGGGGAGAGCAGGCTGGCAGTCTGCTCTTCATTTTTACCATTCTGAAAACAAATGCATAGATCAAATGTTTCTTAAAAAGTAAGCCTATGTCCAAATCCTGTAGAGGGGCTATAAAAATACAGATTGCTGAGCCCTACACAGAGTTCTTAATTCAGGGGGCCTGGAGTGTGGCTTGGGAATTTATGACTTCATCAGTTTTCCAGGCCATATTTCTGATCCTGGAATAATACTTTCAGAACCCCTACTTTAGGCCAGTGGCCCATGCTTCTAGGAAGCACTTACGTGAATAGGGGATCTCTCTACTTATTCATTCTGGCTCCCCACAAACCTGAAGAATATGCTTTGCCCAGAAAATAAAATATGTTAGAACAGTATAAGTCTTCACTCTACTTTTTTTACTTATCATTGAAAATTGATTGTTCTTCTGGATTTACACATCAGTCCTATGTGAGTAGGATATATCTAGGTTTTATTAGACCTGATTTTATACCCATGTTCCCTTTTATAAAATCTGTATTGGAACTTATTTTCTGTTCCAGAAAATGTGCTTGAATCCATCATCATTCCTTACAGAGACTGACTCTATAAGGAAAAGAATCAGAAACTTGAAAAAAAAGTGGTATAAATGTATCTAGCTAGAAGAAACATCACAAAAATAATAAATTGAAAAAAGCTTACAAATGCCACAAACATCACAATCTGCAGAAAATGAATGGTCTAGTTTCCAGCTCTGTTCACTTACTCTTTCCATTAGCCAAAGGCTCTCGGTGCTGGGGATAATAGTATACATTCATGTGGAGAGAGTGCATTTGGATTTTCATCACAAAGCCAAGTGAGTCAATGCAGAAGTACTTGTAATATTACTAGAAGCTACTTGGACAGCTAGCAATAATGAGGTAGAAGTTGTGACACCTAAGTATAATTCATTCCATCCAAACTAAATATATTCTCAACTTGGTTTTTCCTTAACAACATTCCCCAAATGACTGAACCACTCCAAGGCCACTCCAATGCAACTGGGAAAGTTTAAATGGAAGAAACAATAGTCGTAACTAAATACAAGCAAAATAGGTGATCATGGGAACCCATTTTTAGACTCTCTCACATGGGAGTCCATGTTACATAGGAACTTTGGAACTTGAGCTTATTTAGATACTCAGCAAATCCATGAGCAGAAAGAGAATGAAGATCAGAATAGAACCAGATATAGAAGGATTTACAGTCACTGAGTTTACAGAGGTGAGCCTTAAAAATTGACCAGAGTAGATTCAAGAAGATAAACACCATCACTAGCAGAACTTGGATCACCAAACACCACATGCTTAAGTTTGTAGAAATTCCACCAGCTTTGGACATTTTATAACTGGATGTCCTCCAATTTTCTGTTTTCCACACCTGGCTTCTCTGCTGGCTCTGTGATGAGGTAACAGGAAGGAACATGAAGATAATAAGAGTGAAAAGGAGCTTCTGAAAATGGCCTCCATAGCAATGGGGAGGTGAGAAGAAAGGTGAGCTCTGAGGTTGGCTCCCTGACTCTGGCTCTGCAAGTCCTTGTCCATGTTGATCTCTCTGTACCTGAGGCTACTCAGCTGTAAAATAGGAATAATAATAGTTCTTCTTCCTTATAGTTGTTATAAGGATTAAATGAATTAAAATGTGCAAAGCATGTGCAACAGTGCCTGGCACACAGTAATCCCTCAATAAAATTTCGCCATTATTATTTGGAAAGGAAAAGGCATTTTAAAATGTGATTTCCAAAGCTGTAGCAGAGAAGGTTTTTGGACTTATTTCCACTCTCCTCTTTTAACACTAAAATTAGCATCCTTCCAAGTCCAGTTCCTGGGTAACTGCTGTTGCTATTCTAGGCCATCTGTGATCTTCAGTAGCACCAAGTTTGGCGTTTCCAAACCACGGTTAGATCCCGTCACAACTCCTAGTGATCTGTTGTCTGTTTATTTGCAGAATTGGTCATAATTTAGTCCTTTTTGTATAAATTGTCTACATTAGCTCTTAAAACTGCAGTTGTCTACTGGGGCGCCAGCATTTGGATGGGTGTTATAACACTACATTTTCTCTTCATTACAAGTCCTAAAAATAGGGTGCAACTGACTAACGTTTTCAGCCTTCACAGCAAGATTTGGTTTGTCAGGAAATGGTGTGGGAGTAGTTCTCATATGCACTGAAGGTGCAAAGTGCAAAACAAAAATAACTCAACAAGAGTTTAACAGCCCTTCTTTATGTACGTTATTTACAAAGGCCACAATCTGGAGTTCTAGGCAGAGTCTTGGGAAGCTCAGGAGACCCTTCTGGAACAGGAAAAAATGCCAACACAGATTACAGAAAAGAGAACACGGGATGAAGAAAGACAAGATTTAATTTGTTATCTCTGCCCTCTTCATCAGGGCTCTGGGCACGTCTGTTCAGGCACCAGTAAGAGTTTGAGTTTGGTCAAACTTGGGTGGATGCTTCAATAATATCATGCATAAAAGCATGTGGACGGACCTCCCAAGCATCACTGCCTTCATTTCTGTGTGTACAATTCTCCCCATCCTCTCCAGTGGGCGACTGCTTGTCTTTCAGCTGTCTTATTTTCTTACATGAAACACGGCATGTCGTATTAGTGAATCTTAATTGCCTTTTCACTCTCTGTGGCTTCATAATATTTAGTAGCAAATATTTTGCAAACATTGAGACACTTCAGAATTATTATTCCTACCCTTCAATAGAAATTCTAAATATAAGCAGGAGGCAGGGAAAAACAGTTGTCTTCATTAGTACGACTTCAATAAAGAAAACAACAAGGCATGATGTTTGATGTGTCCTTGGTCTAACAAACAGGATATTTTTGATGAAGCTAAAATCCTCAGATGAACATAATTAAGTCATTTTGCTGGAGTTTTTTCCCCCTTACATTACTGTAAGTATTTTTTCTTACCAACTTAGAAGAAAATTCTAGCACATTGCATGGCATTGGGGATGGATTCTTTATTTTTATGCCAATGAAATATTGTCACAAACACCTTGCTCAGGCAAAAGAAGATTTAGAATAGCTTTGCTTTATCACAGTTTGCAATGTACTTCTGGAGTTAATAGACTCACACAAATGAAATAACCAAAGAGATTTCTCCCTTTGCATTTTTTTGAGATACTTTCTCATCAAATGTTTCTCAGTTTTACAGTATAGAAAACTTTCTCTTTGTACTTAAAAATCAGAGAGAGAAAAAACATATACTATTTTATGTGAGAAGCAAAGGAGATGATGGATTAAAGCAGATGTAGAGTGTTTGCAGTTATATAAGACTATTAGGGACCCTGTTCTGGTTTTTGTAATTTGTCCATGTCCTACTTTATATAACTCAATCCATTGTGAGCCAAACATGAAATAAGCGAATACAGTATTCCATATTTCACTTTGTCAGCAAATTAAAAAAGTGTAGAACAAACACAATAGTCATCATGGTTCTTGAATACAGAACGAAGCATTTTTCAAATCCCAGGGACTGGTAAGAAACAGAAGGTTAAGGGGAAAAAAAATTTTTTTTCAACCATGAGCAGATGTGTTTGTTACTGTTGATGGACAAGCTTATCCATTTACTTCAATTAATAACAAGAGTGAGCACATCAATACGTAAGCTTGTCCTGAAGCCTTGATTTTTTTCCAGTTTGACAGGTAATAGTGGGGCTGGGAAAATGTCAGGACAATTTAGTCCTGCCTCACTGGTTTTAACTAGTTCGGTGACAATGGGAATGCATCTTGCTAAGATTCCTTATGATTCATGATAATACTGCATCTGTCAATTCTTACAGAAGGTCTGAAATCTGTGACAATTAATGGCTTAAAATCAAAACCTTTCATGGGTTATTCACTGAGGCACTAAGTAAAATCAAGTTAAAATATTTATGACCAGTATGAAAATGTAGAAACTTTCTTTAGGAACCTGTCTTTTCTCATCGAGTCATAAATGAAACCAACAATGTTTGACAAAGAAAGGCCATTTTATCATATGGCTGAGCTACTAACTCCTTCCAGTGTCCTAAAAGATCATTTCTGAAATCTAACAGATTTTGTAAGAGAAATTGGTAGTATGATTTTAAAGAACCCATAATTTCACAAATGTTAGCATGTGAGAACCAATTATGCCTTCAACAAAATTGATAATGGATACTAAAATATAATAATATCAGTAAATTGTTCTAGTGCCAATAAAAAATAATGTTTTCTTTTTAATAGTAAGTTTGACTAATTACCATATAGAAGGTAAAGAGGGAAGCTGTCAATTTTTTTCAGGAAAAAAAAAGTAAGAGCCTGTTTATACCATTCCAGTGGCATAGGAATTAGTCAAGTCCTCAGCCTCAGAGGCTCCATGGAGGTAGGAGAGAGCTCAGGGATAGTGAGTACATGCACAAATTGTATCCTTCTTCAGGAATAGAATGCTATTCCTGCTCTATCTATCTCTGCAGCTTCTAGCACAACCCTTATCATGCATAAGAGACTCCATAGATATTTTCTAGCAAGCAGCATTCACCTAGACCACTCCCTGCAGTCCAGCTAATCAAATATCTCTAAGGAAAGATGCATAAAAAGTAAGGTTGGTAAGAGGTACAGAGGAGTCAGACTTAGCTCACCCTAAAACATACCTTATCACCACTGTGCACTTCCTATCCGGTTCTGTTATCTCCGGGCTCTCATCTCTTTGAGGCCCTCCCTGGTGCCTCTGAGCACCCCCCAAAATGGATCACATGTTCTTTCCTCTCTTTTGCCACAGTTCCTGTGCACAACTTTCATATGGCATTTATTATTTTATATTTTAACAACTTCATTTGTCTCTGCAACCACACCTGAGGTCTACAGAACCTTTATATTATTTGGGTCTTTGAGTCACTTGATTTTAGTAACCAGGATGCCTCTAGTCCTGAGTAAATGCTCAATAATATTTGATTTATGTGGATCATAGATGCCAAGCCTAAACCCTTTGGGCAGTTCTGCACACTAGAGCTAAAATTTAGTTACAAGGAGAAGGTACAAAACAGAACAAAAACAGTTGAGGTTGAATTGTGCTCCACCCCCTTCTAGGAGAAAAAAAAAAAAAAAGAGTGTGTTGAAGTTCTGACCCCCAGTCCCAGTCTCTTACAATGTTTCCTGTTTGGATGTAGTGTCTTTAGAGGGGGAATTAGGATGGGCCCTAATCCAATGCGCCTTGTGTACTTAAAGAAGGAAAAAATTTGAACACAGAGGGAAGACAAATTCAGGGAGGAAACAGCCATCTCCAAACCAAGGAGAAAGGGCTGCATCCCTCAGAACCGTGAGGAGGAGCCATCTCCACCAAAGCTTTGATTTCAGACTTCATGTCTGCAGAAATTCCTGTTGTTGAAACTACCCAGTTTGTGAGACTTGGTTATAACAGCCCCAGCAAACTAACACACGTATCTGATTTCTTTTGTCTATTAAGAAAAAATAAAAGCTAAAAAGAATGTAGCATGTGATGGCATTGGAGTATTTGTCAGGAAGTTAGATAATATAAGGACTCATACATGACCTCTACAGAATACCATACAAATAGAAATGCTGGCTTTCTTCCCTCCCACAGAAAAACATTATCTTCATGCTATTTACTATTCTGCACTTGCTCAGTGTTCAAATGCTTTGTGTAATATGAAAATGGATCTTCAAGTAGAATGGGAAATTACATTTGCTATAATCAATCAGCCTGCTCTGAAAAATAGATTATTAAAAATGCCTTCATTTGATTACCTGGGTGAAAATATAAATGGAAAATAACAATTCTAAATGCAGTGTAAGTATTGATAATGTGATGACTAGGAGAACTATATTTATTCCCAACATTAATAAATTTTTAAGTTTTATTAATGCCTACAACAATACAGGTTTGTTATACTAACCATGATTTACTTAGGCTTATCAACATAATGACTACAGGTTAAACTAAAGGGACTGCTATTTCCTGAAATGAAAATAGAGACAAAGAAACAAAGAGAGGTATGTTTAGTGAGATAACATACGAAGTTGGGCGGGGGGGGGGGGGGAACCAAGTGCATAAAAATGCTTGTATGAAAATGGTTCCTTTAAAGGAATTGAGGTAATGCACCAAGAAGGCAAGATCAGTTACACATGGTATTTGACTAGTTATGTACTTTCATTCTTAAGGGTCTTAACTTGATTTTAGCCTCAAGAGTTTAAATTTATTTTCTTTCAGACAAAAATCTAGCTCCACTTCCACTAGGGGCGGGGTGGGGGGGGAACATGAGTAGGAAAATATTGCGAGTTGTATAAGGGACCTAGTAGAATTCGTGGCTAAGAGCTCATATAAACCAGTAATAATAAACCACCAAAAGAATCACAAGTAGCCAGATTTTATTTCACTGAAAGAAAAATTCCTGAAATGTAAGCCCAGGTCAGCATTTACCAAGTAAGGACCCAAAGTCCCAATATGTGTCATTCAATCATTCATTATGGCTGTTGGGTTATAGCTAGATAAGCCATCACTCAACAACTTAAAGTAGGAAAATTAAAGATCATCAAGAAAGATCATTTTGGAAGGTTATAATAAAGATTAAAATGTAAACATATTTAAAGCATTCGTGTGATAAAAAAAATAAAATTAAAAAACATTATATTTTTAGCTTTCTGCCTTTAAAAAGGCATTCTCATTAATTCAATGAATCTTTATGCACCTCTAAATTATTTTGGTATACGTTTGGTCAGATGCTACATTTATGTATGTGTACAAATACACTAAGCAAACTCTTATTTATTTCCAAAATGAATGCAAATTTCTATTTTTAGTTTATTAATGTAAACATATTTTCCTTAAGTATAAGGACCACTGCAAAATACTTGTGTATATTTCAGAAGTCAGTCTACATATATTTTGAATGAATAAATAGTGCAATTCCTATTTCCCATAACTTTATTTGCAGTAAGAGAGAAGAAAGTGCAAGAAAATATTTTGGAGACAGTGGGCAGGTTCTATTATTAGACATTTCCTTTAAGACATTTCCAAATCTGCCTCAAGTGATTTTTTTTGCCTATACTTACAGGTCTGTAAAAAAGGATAATCATACCATACCCTGCAATAACAATAAGTTAAACTAATGGCAGTTGTTGAGATTTAATAGACAGTGACTTAGAGAAATAGCTTAATATGTTTCCATTAAAGTCCTTACTTCTCTTCTTTTGTTGCACCTACCTTTTAAAAGCACCTTCACATCAGATTAATCCAAACATTTCCACTCCTTCATTCCCGTACGGGGAAGAGTGGAGACATACCATATGGCCATGTAGGCAAGGCTCTCTAACTTCAGCTGTGACCTCATTACTTCTAGGAAGGCTTTTTGTAAGTCCCTTTTCAACTATCTTGCCTTTGTTCCTATAGGTTTTCCAAACTCTGCTTCTCTTCTAAAATCTACACTTTCCTCTATCACCTTCACTCTCAGATGATTTGTCCTCTACTTTCATGAAAAAAAAATCAAGATTTTTAGGAACTAGGATTAAATAGTGTTACCCAATAACTACAAGTAAATATACATCTATATGCATTTTTCAGCTGTGTCAGGGTCCTGAAGGCTAATTCAGTGATTTGATAGAGCTCAGAGGACTCAAGAAAACTGCTATACTCGAGGTTACAGCTTACAACAGTGAAATAACAAGACTAAAATCAGCACAGAGGAAGGGGCATATGGTGAAGCTCAGGGGAAACCAGACACAAGTTTCCAGGTATCCCCTCCCGGTGGGGTCACAGAGAGATGAGTTTAATTCTATCAGTAATAATTGATGACAACACATGCACAATATTTTCAACTAGGGAAACTTAATATCTAGGATTTTAATTGGGGGTTAGTCACATAAGCATGCAGCACCATGAGACTGATCTCAACTATTCAGATTTCAACCCCTGCCCTCTCAGAGCAAAATAAGATGTTGGCCATAAGCCACACTGTCATGATAAACTTATTCTCTCAAACAGGCACAGCATGGCCCAATGTACATAGCATATGAATACACTTGTATTAGGCAGAATATCCTCCAACCTTACATGTTATCTCCCAGGACTGGCTGAGGATTGATCCCTAAGATCGGTCTTTCCTTGGAATACGCAAGGTTGGAGCAAGTCAGGTCTACCGAGTTCACCCTTCTCTGCCTATTCTCCTCTCCTGTTTTAGTTCCTCCGTTGTCACTTCTCTGTTCAAGTTTAATAGTTCTTCCTATACTTGATCTCTTATTCCTGTTCATGTGCTTTGTTCCAGCAGCCAATCTTCTACTCTTTCAACCTTTCTATCAAGTCTAAAAATGCTTAATGTCTGCTATTAAAAAAAAATGCAGAGATTTTCAGTTCTGCCAAGACAGAGTAGGCCCCTTCTTCCTACCCCTATTCTCTTTAACTAAAAAAAAAAAAAAAAAAAAAAAGAGCTTGGGGAAAAAAAATAACAACAAAATAGCACAGGAAATCTCTGAAAGTCAGATATAAGACAGTGGCTGCCAGGTTCCCCAGGACTTGAGGCATGATGTGTCACTGAGTCCTCTGGATTTTCTTATTGTTTCCTACATATCCCTGAGCTGTGTATAGGATCATAAAAGGTCCCAAAGAAAGCCTGTTTTCCTTAGTTGTAGGTCTGAGAAAAAGGGTGGTCTAACCACAGAAATCCTTTATTGGCAACACTTTGGCCTGCTCTAGCCAAACACCAATGGAAAAACTGTGCAAACACACACACAAGAAACTGTCTGCATTCAGAAAGACTGGGCTTAAAGATGGCAGATGATCAGCCGTGGAGAGGTAGGTGGTAGGCTCCAATTGCCCTGCCAGGTAGTGTCAACAGAACTGAGTAGAGATTTGAGAGCTATTCTTCTGTGCCTGCCTGGAAGAAGCAGGCATTATCCCTGCTCCCCATCCAGATAGGGTCAATGAGAACATTCAGGGAACTAATCTTCCTTTCCCTACCTAGGGAATCAGGTAGTGTGTTGAATCCTTGAGAAGGTGCAGGGAGGCAGTGAGTTTCCACCTACCAGAGCATAACAGCGGCTTAGTGAGGAAGAAGGAGCAGGGTCCATCATCACTAAGCTTCACACATAAGCCTCTTTGTTGCTATAGCCTAGTGAGGAGATTGTCTTCACCACTAACTAACACTTCACCTTCTGCATTCTGTCCTGTGGTAAACACAATAATACACCCCAAATATGTCCTCAAAATAATAATCAGTCCCCGGCAATGTATTAATTTCTATGGCAAAAGAGACGTAGTAAATATAATTAAGATTAGGGATCTCGAGATAGGGCCATCACCCTGCATTTTCCTGGTTGCCCACCTGGATAATGAAACCTAAAACACATGGGTCCTTAAAAGCAGAGAATCTTTTTCATCTGAATAAGACAAAAGAGATAGCACCATGGGAAAGACTTGGTTTTCTGTTATTGGCTATAAAGATGGAGACAGGGAGTTGTGAACTAAGACATGTGGGAAACCCCTGTGGGCTAAGAAAGTCAACTAACTCGTCTCTGGAAAGGAAAGCAGCCTTGTTGACACATTGGTTTTATCCCAGTGAGCCCGTTAAATTTTTGACCTATAGAACTCTAAGATAATTTATTTGGATTGTTTTTAACCATTGAGTTTGTAGTTGTTAGATCAGCCCTAGATAATTAATACATCTTTCCCAGTCTCAACAAAAACCAGAAATAATCCCCATGCCCAGTCAACAGGGCTTTACTTGCCCTGAAAAGGAACCAGTAAAGTCAAGGAAGAAGCTGAATTTCCAACTCCCAATCTTCAAGGAGACAGTGTGGGTTAGCGGCCCCAGGGAATGGAGCAATCATCAAGGCCCACTGGAAGCTGAACATCCTTGTTCAAATGGCCCTCATACAAAACTCAATCAGGGGGCCTGATACAAAGAAAAAGATTAAATAACCCTAGAGTCTAATAATTCAGTATCCAAAACATTTACAACACAATCAAAGATAAGATTCCCTGAAAGATTAGAGAAAAACAAATTTGAATGACAGCATATTTTTCATATGAAATCATGGAGGCCAAAAGGAAGAAACACAATACTTCTCATTGCTTTAGAAAAGAGAAGAATTTCTTTATCTGGTGAATATCTCTTAAGTAAAAAAGATAAGTGAAGACATTCTCAGACAAAGTGAAATGAGAAGAATGTGTTGCTACCACATCTACCATTGAAGAATATGTAAATGAAATTACCTAGAAAGCAAATAAAAACAAAATAAAGTCAGAAATTCAAGAAATGAAAACACATACACACACACACACACTCACACAATATACACAATGGGAAAAACGGGGTAAATAAAGCGAACTATGCTACTTTACTGGATTTCTTAAAACATATTTGATGGTTGAAATAAAATTATAAAACATTCTAATGTGGTACTTAATGTACATAGAGGAATTACTTTAGACAATTGTATTTTATAGGCATGAAGGTAAGGGTACCTAAATGGAAGTAAATATTTCACTCTAAAGGAAAAATATTGATAACAGTGCATTGAAAAGTTAAAATAATGTGTGTGTGTGTGTGTGTGTGTGTGTGTGTGTGAGAGAGAGAGAGAGAGAGAGAGAGAGAGAGAGAGAGAATACCTAGATCAATCCATAAAAAAACTACAAAAGGCTATGTATTCCAAAACAGTATAAATAAATCAAAATGAAATCCTTAAAACTGTGTATGTGACCCATAAGAAAATGAAAAGGAGGGGGGCAGAGGAATAGAAGACAAAACAGATAAAAAGAAAATAAATCATAAATGACAGACTTAAGTCTAATATGTAAATAATTACTTTAGATGTAAATATTCCAAATAAGTAAGTAAAAGGCACAGATGAACAAAACAGATTTTTTTTAAATGATCCAAGGATGGATTGTCTGAAAAAAAATCATTTTGAATACAACAACATAGGTAGATTAAAAAGAAAAGGATATAAAAAGGTTACCATAAACATTGAAAATATAGGAGTGACTAAATATCAAATAAAATGAATTTCAGAGCAAAGAAAATTTCCACAAAGAATGACATTATTTAATATATAAGGACTTATTTTCCAGGAAGACAAGGAACTGACAAAATACAGTCTCAAATTATATTAAGCAATAATTAAGAGGAATGAGAGGGAAAATAGACAAATCCAAATTATAGTTGGACACTTCAATACCTTTTCTCATTAGGTAATAACACAGGTAAATAAATATTAGCAAAGATATAAAAGATATGAACACAAAGAACAAATAACAAGACCTAACTGACATACATAGGACATCCCACCTAAACATCAACTAGGAAATTTAAACTTCTATAGACATTCATCAATATAGAACACAACCCAGGCCATTAAATAATCCTTACGAAATAAAAGATCATCAACTCATACAAAGTAATTAAACAACAATCCAATAGTAAATAATAGGAAAATTTCTAGACATTTGAAAATTAAATAGAAAAATTCTAAATAATCCATGGGTCAAAGGTCTCAGAATTTTTAAAGTAAATTGAATTAGGTAAAAATGCAAATGCAACATATAAAATGTGTGGTCCAAAGATAAAGTATTATTGGGTTGTTTAATTCCATGATGGATAGGGAATACACTTAGTATGATTTGATGATTTTTTATTTTAGGAGGTTTATTTAATGGCCTAGGCTATGTTCTATATTGATGAAATATTTAAATTTATTGGTCCTGAAAACACAATAGAGAATATTAATAAAATGACCACCACCACAACAAAACTCTTTCTTTATAAAATTCACAAACCTGTAGCATGACTGATATAGACAAAAAAGAGGAATGAAGCACCAATATAAGAGGTGAAATGGAATAATACTACAGATCCTTCAGTCATGGAAAGAGCAATAAGAATATGAACAACTATACACTTGTAAGTTCAATAACCAAAGAAATTGGTCACGTCTTTGAGAAACACAATTTAAAGAGACTCAACCAAGATGAAATAGGCAATCTGAACAGTCATATAAGCATTTTTTAAAAATTGAATTTACAATGAAAAGCTCTACAAAGAAGTCTTCAAGTCTGGATGATCTCTCTGCACAGAATTCTGCCACCTACTAAAACAATTAACATTAATCTTACAAAACCCCTTCTATATGATAAGTAGAAGGGAAAATTTTCCAAGTCATTTTATAGGATAAGGATTACACATGTACAAAAATCAGACTAAAACTGCACAAATAGAAAACTTCAGACCAAAATCTCTCATGAACTTAAATTCAAAATTCCTCAACACAGAATTAGCAAATCCAGTTCCACAAAATATAAAAAAACCCACATAATAGCCAAATGAGATTTATTTCAGTTATGAAGATTTGCTCAATGTTTAAACACCTATCAATATAATTCACCATACCACAGGTTAAAGAAAAAAAATATATAATCACATCATTTGAGATATTTGAGAAAACCTGAGCCCCCATTCATTATTTTAAAACAACTAAAAAAACTTTCAGCAAACCAGTGATGTAGGAAAATTTTCCAAACTTGTTTAAAAAAAATTTACAAAATACATAGAAACTATCTTGTATTTGGAGAAAAGAGTGAGAATATATCCAATATGATATTAAAAGTTAAAATCAATATAATAAAGGGAGAAAAACTAATGAAAGAGGTAGATTGGAAAAAGTTAGAAAAACATACCATCTGTGTTTGCAAATTGACCCTGTTACCTACAATAGAAAATCTCAAGGAATCAACAATAACAACCATCACAAAAATTCATAAAACTAATAACTAAATTCAACAAAGTTGAAGAACATAAAATCAATACAGGATTATTAACTACATTTCTTTATTTCTCACTAATTACATTTCTTCTACAGTCATCCCCTAGTTAACTAGTTCTCTAAATTTTCCTTTATGTTCACTTCAATTTCTATCAAAATCACAGCATAGATTTTGGTAGAAATATATGAGTTTATTTTAACATTTATATGGAAAGGCACTCATCCATGAATATAGAAAACTAGAGGAAAAATAAAATAAGAGAAATCACTGTACCCAATAATTAGGCTAACTCTTCAGTTTACCAAGCCACTTTATATAGAAATAGAAACAGACATTAATAAAACTTGTTGGGAAGACCCAAAAGCAGTCCTATAGAAATATGTCCAATGGATTTCTGACAAAGGTGCAAAACTATTTCAGTGGAGAAAGCTTTCAACAAATATTGCTATGATAATTGGATATGCACAGTCTAAAAAATGAACCTTGACCTACAACTTCACAATGTATACCGAAATCAGTGTAAAATATACCACGAAGTTAAATGTAAAAATAGAACATCTTTGAGAGTAAAAGGTTTTAGACTCAACACTGAAAGCATGATTCATAAAGGAATATTGGATAAACTGGATTTCATCAAAATAAATCTTAGTTTAGAAATAGGCTGGTATGAGGATGAAAAAGCAAGCTAATGACTGGGACATAGTGTTTTTAAACCATATATCTCACAAAGGACTAATATCTAGAATATATAAAGAACTTTCAAAGCTTGACGGTAGGAAAAAAAGTGGGCAAAAGTTTTTAAAAAATTAGAAATGAATACAGATGACAGATCAACCCATGAAAGATGTTCAACATCATCTGCCATCAAAGAAGTTAAAAATTAAGACCAGAGCATATACTACACATCTATTTGCAGGGTTAAAATTGAAGCTGGCAAGGATGAAAAGAAACTGATAAGAATATAAAATGAGACAGACATGCTAGAAAGCAGTCAAGGGATTTTTATAAAAGTAAACCTGCCACTGTCAGATGACCCAGCAATTTCACCGTTGGGCATGAATCCCAGATAAATGAAAATTCAATTCACAGAAAAACTTGTACATGAATATTTACAGCAGATTAATTTGTAATGGCAAAAATGTGGAAAAACCTCAGTCGCTTATGGATGAATGCCTATATGAACTGTGATACACTCCAACAATGGACTACTAATCAGCAATGAAAAAGTGTGAACTATTTATGTATATCCAACTTGGATGAATATTCAGGGCTTGGGACTAGGTGAAAAAAAAGATCAATCCCAAAAGATTCCATATTGCATGATTCTGTTCATATTACATGATGATCAAAATGAAATAAATATATAGAGACAATGATAGTAGTTAGGTGATTGTCAGGGATGGTGGTATGGCTATAAAAGGGCACCATGAAAGATCCTTGTCATGGTAGAACTGTTTTACATCTTGACTATATCAAAATCCTGATTGTGATATTGTGATATAGTTTTTCATGATGTGATTGTTGGTAGAAATCAGGTATGAAGCACATAGGATCTCTCTGATTTAGTTTGTACAACGACATTCAAATCTAGTTTTCTCAACGAGTTTGGTTAAAAAATTATTATAAAACAAATCCTCATTAGTTCCATATTTTCCTCTAGTTGCAGTGGAGAGTGAACACTTGTTATCACACTCTGAAGTTTTTTTTCACCCTTTGATCCATCTCTCTCAAGCTGTTATTCTACTAACTCAGTGAACACTTTCTTTGATTTTGGCAAATAAAGGTCTCTGTGAATATTAGAAAGGTTTCCCTGAGTTATTCATTTCCTTCTTCATTTAGAAACTCCTGTTCAACCTGCAGTACAGCTCAGATGCCATCTATCTGAAGAATCTTTCCAGTTTTTTCAATGTTCTTTCTATCTCTAGTACACTGTTGTATTTGTTTTCCCAAGTTGAAGTCACAAAGTGTATTGCCTCACAGTTCTGGAGACCAGAAATCCAAAATCAGTGTGTCACCAAGACCATACCATCTTTGAGGGCTATAAGGGGAATCCCTCCTTCCCCTCCTCATTTCTGGATGTTATAGGAGTCCTGGGTGTTCCTTAGCTTATGCATGTTTCACTCAAATCTATCTCCATCACCAATTGACCTTCTCCCTTGTGTGTGAGAATCTAAAATCCCTTCCTCTTGTCAGGAACCAGTTAAATAGAATTTAGGGCTCACTATAATCCAGGATTCTTCATCTTAATTACACCTTCAAAATTAATGTTTCCAAATAAATTCATATTCGCAAGTCCTGAGTGGACATACCTTTGGGGGTAACATTATCTATCTCAGTATACCTGCTAGTATCTCTTATGCAATTTAACACAGTTCAGTTATTTTCCTGTCCATCTTAAAGTATGAACTAAATAAATGCCGAGTTCCTGAGTGAATAAAGCTACAGCAGCTATTCATCATTTCTGTGCTTCCTGGATTTTGTCTCATAAATAAGATGTTTGACTGTGAAATAAGGTGTTCTATTGTATTGACACAGTGCTGCTAAATTGAAGGCTGACTAATCCATGCAAGTGTGAGCCAAAGAAGGAGTGTTATATTCAGGAAATAAATTTCTATTACAAATCGCAGAAGCTTTAGAAATATGTAATAAAAGGAACAACAATGACAATTTTGAGAGCTCTCCTTTGCTAATTCCCAGACCATAGCACCAACTCTGAGCTTCTCTGTCAGAACACCTCGATTTTTGCCTTCCTCCCTGGGAAATATTAAATCAGCTTGAAGCTGTGCTTCAATCCACTTCTACCAAGGACTGCCCTTCTTTATAGGATCCTTGTTCTTCTAGGCCCCAGAAACTAGACTGGTCCTCACTTTTCACATCCTCCCTGCACATCTGTCCAGAGTGACTCACAGATGCCTAGCTGCTGTGCTGACCATTGCACAAGGCAATGGTGAGGACCCTCATGATAATGAATTTTGGTACTGTCCTTTGGCTTCAGTGTGATACCCATGCATGCAGAACCTTGAGCTGCCACCTTGAGACTACAGTCTTTGAGAAGGATTAAGACCCCAGAGCTTTAACCGTAGAAAACAGCTCTCCACTGACCTCTAGAAGCCCAGGGCTCACACATGGATAACCTTAAATTACATCTTTCACACAGAGACCCATGAAGGTCACATGGAGGGGGTTGGGCCTCCTAACCACTAGAAACTTTTAATTTCAGTATTGTAGCAGAAAGTAAATGTGTAATTGAATCAGGAAACATGTTCATTCAATACTGAATTATTGCCTTAGGACAGTCATTCATGTTCAGATGTACAAACACACACACACACACACACACACAATTTTTGTCTATATAAAAGTGTGTGTGTATGTATGCATGTGTATATATATAATATATATAATTTTCTGTACTTGAAAGGTTGTAAATCTTGTGTCATTTATTTTATGAATTATAGCTAACTCTTGCTTATCATGTGAATTTTCACTAAAATTCACTGTATTTGGTGGAACTGGAGAAGATTCACCTTAATGATCGGTCTGCATATGTGTTTGAATGCTTTCTTCCTCTTTTTTGCTGATCTCAATTATGTAAACTGCAAAACAAATGTTATTTTGGCAAAACTTACTTTCCATTTAACTGTTTCCTCATGTGATTTTATATGAATGAACGTTTTATATTACTCACTCATGCATATCAACACAGCTCCCAGGTCACCAAGCTGGGCAGCCAGCCCGCTGATCCCTGGTGACATGCTATAGTGGTGGCCTGGGGCAGGTTGGAGCAGCAGAGGGAAGCACAGGCTAGTGGTATGGAGCCTGTCACAGCACCAGGTTGAACCAGGACAAGTTGACCTGTCACCCCATGAGACCAGGCCTGGTCACAGTGTAGTGGCCTGTTAAATAAGCCTGGGCACAATGCAGTAGCCTGTTACATAAGCCTGCTCTATATAGTGCCGCCATTCTGGAACCTCAAGCATGAAAGATTTGCTAACCACAACCTGTTGGGTAGCTGCAATTGCAGATGAGTGGTGAGAGAATGGAAGTGGGACAGACCTGAATGAAATATTGGACTCAAGAATTAACCAGAGGCTGCAGTTGTGGCTCAGCAGGAGAGAGCTCGCCTAGCACGTGTGAGGCACTGGGTTCAATCCTCAGCACCACATAAAAATAAATAGATAAAATAAAGGTATCGTGTCTATCTTCAACCTATCTATACATGTTTTATATAGAATGCTGATAGTTCATTATAAGTCAATTTGTAGTGAATGTGAGTATACAAAGAAGAAAAATATTTTCAGGTTTATTACAAGGAAATATACAGTATTTTCACATATTTATTAAAATAGAAAATTAAACCAGATATTAAATACTGTTATTATTTTTAGGAAGATTGTTTTTTGCTTTGAATACAAATAAAATCTGTGCTTCCTCTTCTGGGATACATTACACAATTTATTTTAGGACATTAGAGTGAAATATTTTGGGTTTTTTTGTATAATCATTTAAAAAGAACATGGCAAATCAAGGATAAGTGGGAAAGCAGGAGAAAATAAAAGTAAAACTTCAAGAAACATTTTGCTGTAGTCCCACCCAAGGTCATGTCACAGTACAAGTATGTATTAATACCATAGCAAAATGGAAATAAGCTAAGGATACAGGGTGATAAAAACCCACTTAATTTCACAGGGCTTGAACCTCACCAAATTAAATCAGTTTCTTTCACTTCAGGAGACTTCTTAATGCTAAATAATAATTTTAAGAATGTAAAAGGCAAAGAAATTTAACATTTAGTCATGCATTTTATATCCCAATCATGAGTATAGTTTCTATTATTTTCAAATAGGTAAGAGGTGAAAAAAAAAACAGATAAGAAATAGAAATGAAAAAAACTGAGAGAGATGTTCCTATAGAAAAAGAATGACTTCACAGGAAATAAAAAACCTGAGAATAAGTGAGAAGCAATGAAAAGAGCCTTCATTCTGGACCCCTGCTGAAGCTACTAAGGTTCTGGATAGTGCAATGCTTGTTAGCAAGTGATCAGTGCTGCTGGGTTTTAGTTTCGTTTTCTCTTTCTTCTGGTCTTCTCTAGAACTTTGCCTTTTACTTTATTAAGATCACCACTTAGATTCATTAAATACATAACATGTTACTGGATATTGGTTGTACAAATGTCAACTGACTACATGTTCTTTGTAGTTTCCCTTGGATGCCAAGACTATGAAAGCTCTAAGGTATATTTAACTTCATTTTTATTACCATCGAAAGTCACTTTTAAAAAATATATTTTGCTCCATTGACAGCTGCACTTCAGTGAAGTCTGTTCTGGAAAAAAGAATTTGATCTAAGTGAAAATCACAAGTGATCTCACATAGAAGTAGATCCATATTTCCTATTATCCAGTATATTGTTTTAGATGATACAGAATGGGTACAAAATCAATTATCAATAAATAATCAATTCTTTTAAAAATGATACTATAGTAAAATCCTTTCTTTGAAGGCATTTAAAAATAGAAAAGATTCTCATTATGTGAAATAGATTAGAGTTAAATGCAAAGGTATAGATTAGTCATCACGGTTGCTATACTATTAAGGTACATTTAGGGCCAAGATTTCAACTACCCTAAGAACACACACATACTGCGTTTGCATAGCAGGCACTAGAACTCATCCTTGGACCTCATAAAACGACTGACATGAAGCAGATGGCATTTTTGTACCTCATGAGTACATTCTTCAAAAGCACTGCTTTTTAAAAATACTGCAGGTCTGTATTACATTTGTAGCTGTTTAGACTAATAAGTAGATCTTGGAGCAGTGTTTTTCAAAGAGCAGATTGCAACCTTTTAGGTGAATAAAATCAATGCAGAAGGCACTAACTAGTACTCTTATTAGTACATAGAAAATAATGTTATTTCTTTGTTAAAAAAATGACAAAATAACCAAATCAGGAGCTAAGGTAATCATAGTAAATACACACAAAAAGAAAACAAATGAAGATAAAATGAGAGTCTTTGAAATAGATATTAACATTTCATAGAAATTTGCTTCAGACCGAAAAGTTAGGTCATTTTTCAAGGAAAATGAAGTTTACTAAAATTGACCACAGTGTAGACAGAACAAACAAATGATTATCCATAACAGAATAATAAGAATGATACCTATCAGAAGGATATGGGGAATAGATTGGTGTAATTCACACTGGCTAATTTTAGAACAATATGAGCAGCCAAATAATAATGATAGTGATGAATGAAACATACTGGGAAAAAAAATAGACCCATGTTTTCATATTGATAGCCATAGGATTTTATGTATTTGTGTAATGGGGAGGGAATAGTCCTTTTCTAAAAGATAATAATAAATGCAGAAGTATTAAAAAGAGCACTAGTTTTGCAACATGTGTAACTGGTTTAGGATAGTATTATTGACAAATGCTAAAATCACTAGGTGAAATTAGGTTGGGACCAGAACATTTATATCATTACCACAATATTACCTCTTCATTATGGAGGGATAAGTGCATCATTAGGTTAGTAAAATCTGGCACTCCTCATGTTGAACTGATGATTAAACTTAACCTCACCAATAAGAGAACAGACTAATGTTAGGTTTTGCAATAAGAAGTACACATGTTGGCCTCTGTGGGATTTTTGCGTAGCTTTTGGCCCCAAGAGTCTCAAAGTAGATGATGAAGGGTAGGAAGGACAATGAAATATCCAGCTTCCAAACAAACTTCCTTCATGGATTGCACCCCAGCTTCTCTCCAGGGGAGAAATGAGTTTAAAATCAGAACATGGGGTTGATCTACAAATTAGAAACCTGCATGGAATCTGGTCATTTTGAACTCCTCACAGGTATGTCATTTGATCTACTAGCTAATTACCACATTCCCTATCAGTTGACACTGATCCTTGTTTGACATCTAGACTCAAAAGGCACATGCATTTCCACTCCTCCCACTCGTCTGTTCAATTGTTGTTGGTTTTTTTTTTTTTATAAAAAATATTTTCTGAATCTTCCTGTTCACAAAGAATGGGAAGAGATCCCCATCATCTTGTATTGTTTAGGAAAGTCTCTGAAATAATGTTTAATTGAGGCATCATAATATGGAGCATTTAGTATGCCACCTGATATATAGAAGAAGCTGAAAAAGCAATTTTCCACCTCTAATGACTGACCGTATCTCTTTTTGCTAACATTTTATCTTATTTCTGGAAAATGATCCTACTTATTTCTAGAATTACTCCAGGGAGAACTGAGTGAATAAAAATGTCTCTTCTTGGGAGAAGTTAGTCATTTTAGAAAGAGAAATTTCTTATTAACATGATGGCAGAATTATCCAACAACACACTGTAAGGATAAATTCATCTCTCTGGCTCTTTTTCTTTCCCTGATGTAGGAATAGTTAAAAAAGAAGAAAATATATAGAAGACCAAAAATAGAAAGGACCGTATGTGTCTTTGCTAGAATAGTCTCCCGTGACTCTATGCAGAGTGGGATGACAATTGCCAGTTGCTCTCTTCTCTGTGTTCCCACATTATTGTATGAATAATCTTATTACAGCATTTATTTCATTTGCATTATAATGACCTGTTTATTTGTTGGCCTTCACTGGCCTATGAGCTTCCTGAAGGCAGGAAACTAGCTTTATGCATGGTTTTTGCCAGTATCCAGAGTGATGTGTAGCCTGGGTAGACACTCAATAACTCTCCATAGAATAGATACCAACTTCTTTTGTTCTTCTCTCTCTCTCTCCCTGCTTTCTGCCTTTCTTCTTTCTCTGCCTTAGATCTATTTATATCTTCACTGTCCTAGGAGACCACTGTTATTAAAGATAGATCTCACTTTAATATGATTTTTTAACTTTTCAATCTTCTATGATTCTATAGAAGAAATTGTTCACAATATGTCTACTTTATATTTACCAAGTTATGCCACCTTTAAACATTTACTACTGCACACAAAGCGTCTCAATCATTAAAGACTGATGTTCTTTGTCAGGAGGGACAATAAATCATGGCTTTCCAGGTCTGTGATATTTTGTAAGTTGCACACTGGAGCACACAAGCTGTGTTCAAGGCTGAGTCATTGAAATTTGATTTTTAATTTTCAAGTAATAATAATGTTCTGTGATTTTTCAAATGTTCATGTGAATAATTGAATACTTCTTTGATTGCTTTAGAGAGCTGTCTATATATCCCTGAAGGGTCACATATGCATAACCCTTTAGTGGAATCTCTCTGCGTCTCATAGAGGGATGATTTTGAAAGGCAGAATTATTTGTCAGGACAAAGATACAATGCAAAACTTGTGTGTGTGAGGATTATAATCAAAATGCATTAGTTGAATTGATGTTTCTGTCCCACTTATTCTCATACAAAATTATGCAGACTTGATTTTCTTTCTTTAGGAGAAGTTAGAAAATGCTAAATTTAAGTCAATTTTCTCTTGAATCTTTTTCAAGTTATTTTTATATATCATTGATTTTTCTTTCTGTTTTAGAGCTAAGACATGGAGAACATATAGATACCCAGCAACCCTTACAAAGGGCTCTGAAAACATTTGCTTTCTAAAACATTTATAGTTGCTTTAATAAAAAGAGACATTTGGAAGATTACAATTCTTCTAAAATGCCCTACTTTTTCCTCTGCTGTACCTTAAAATGTCTATCATTTTTAAAGATCAAAGATTGGTGTTCAGAAAGATTTAAGATGTTCAGAATAGCATAAAACACACAAATGGAAAGTCCACTCCTCTGAAGCAAGTTTTTAATTGCTAAACTAGATGTTTTAATGAAAATGGCTTTCCAGGTCTGTGATATTTGAGTTACATATTTGAAAACATTATTAATTACTTATGAAGAACTAAAACTAAATTCTTTCATATTTCTTCGAGTCAAACAATTTCTACATATAACAAAATCACTGACTTTTATTCCTGCTAAGTTCGCACTTAGATTAACCTTTTGGACTTACCCAGTTAAGCGTTTCTAAAAATTCAGAGGAGATGAATCTACATTATGATTGTAATGTACAGAAAACAGAATGTGCTATAACCTCTCAAGTATCACATGTGATATTTAGGGAGACCTTACAAAATAAAAAATTTACATATATTTTGTAGAAAAGTCAATGAAAGGATGCAATATTTTATTTTTTATATGTGTTTGGAAGTTATTTCTCTGTGTATTTAATCATTCTGGGTGATATTTTCTATATTTGCACATATTGGTATAAAATTATATACCCCACATACAATACATGATAAACCATATTAATTCTGCATATATAGGTGGATGAAGTAATTATTATTAGTCAATTCACTCTGAAAAGAAAACACCTACATGTTAAGACAAGATATTTCCAAATCGGCAAGAGTACATTATTAAAAGCTTCCTTTAATATTCTTGACTACAAGGTCCCCACCACATGTTGTATAAAGGAGGTTGGAAAGCTCCTTTATACAACATGACACATTCTCCCCCAGGAAGCTGAAGTCTGTATAAAGCAACTTTGCTATTCACAATGCATATCTCCTTCCTATCACCCAGGTTTGAGCAGTATCCTAAGAATCATACTACCTGGAACTATCATCTTAGTCTCTGGAATTTAATTTTCAGTTAAAGGCATCATGCCAAAAGGCCAATATTAGAATGCTCATGTTTCCTGGTGCACAAAGAGTAGGGGAGAAGGCTAAGGAATCCAGCGTATTGGTTTGTGTTCACTAAATAAGGTACCTATCTTCAGATAGCTTAGTGATGTAAGAAGGGAAGCCAAGTGAACACATGGAGTCTGAGCAAATTTTCCTCATCTGTGGACCATAGGTTTTAGTTCCATCAAAATCATCATAAAGCCTCTGCAGTTCTTAACAAGAACCACGCATTGTCTGTAGCTGAAAAAATACTGTATATCTATACACATTAGTATAGAGACACTACATTGTTAACAATATCAAGTTTTTTGATTTCTGAATTCATAACATCTCTTAGGCTTTATGCATTTCTGAAAATACATCTACGCTGATGTGAATGTACACAGAAGTTTTAATGTGAAAGACAAATCCTCCTACACATAAAGGTTAGGAAGTCCTGATCTAGGTACCTACATCAAAAAATTCCCAAGGCCACTCTTTTAAGGAAAAATATGTAATCTGATGCAAAACAACTAACACTACATGGGCCTGCTTGAGACAGGTTTAAAATACTGCCTTCCTTTTTTAAACTCTCCTCCATCCATTTAAACTATTGATATTGAAAGGAAGCATATTTATTTTGACCTTCAGTCAAAAATTTTATTAGCTCATTCAAAAAAAAAAAAACTAATCTCCAGTGACTTTCAGTTCTTTATGCTAGTAGAGGCACAAAGACAGACAGGCGGAAGCATCAATCTGCCTTTTAGTCAAAAATGTTGAGTGAAGTTCCTGGATATCCTACATGAACAGCTACACAGACGAAGTAAATAAAGGTGTGTAACAGAACTTTTAGATTTCTAGATCCTAAGAGGTGAGTAAAGTGTTAGGGTAGAGGGAAAAAAAATATTTAGTTATATATGAATGATTGAGTCCTAAAAGTTTATAAAAACTTTGCTCAGGGAATGAGTTATTGGGAAAAGTAACATAAAATACCCAATCGTATTTTTTATTGGTCTAGAATAATCATTTGTTATTTTCAAACCTGTGGTAAAAATATACAACACCAACAACTTGTGCCAGTGGTCTTCTTGTGCCAGTGGGAATGAAGAGAAAAGAAGAATTCTTCCCTTGGGACAGTCTAAACTAGAGTTAAGCTAACAGTTGCAGGAAACTAATTAGTAAGTGGAATTAATAATTAGTTAATGAGTAAGAATTGAGAGTAAAGGTGATGGCAGAACACATACCTGCTCAATGAATTTACAAATATTCTGGTCTTCCTCCAGGGCCTGTAAAGGAAGCATGAGCATTTTGTTTGAATTTTAAAGGGTGGAAGATTGAAAATATTTGTGTTAAAAATACAATATGCAATTTGCTCTAATACTTGTATTACATTATGAGTAAAGGATGTTTCCTTGTGAAACCAGGGAGCAAGTAGTAGGGCAGGGCAAATGAGTGAAGGGACCCAATAGACGAGGGAGAAATGAAGTGTTTAAGGCTTAGGTGCACAAAGTTGAGAAAAAGGTCAAATGTGATTTGTGTTTCACTTGCTCCAAAATTAAGCCAAAATATCAAATGAAAATTATAGTAAAACTATATTTCAGAGTATTATTATTATTATTATTATTATTATTATTATTGCCATCTATGGTGAAAAAGGAGTTTGGATTATGTGTCAGTCAGCTTTCTGTTACTATAAAAGAACTACCACAGATAATAAACAAAAAGAAAAAAGGTTTATTTTGACTCACAGTTTTAGAAGTTTCAGTCCAATGTCAGGGTGTACTACTGCTTTGATACTGTGGCAAGGCAGCATAACATGGCAGGAAGGTGAATGACAGATAAAGACATTTACCTCATAGCCAGATGCAAAGGGAAAAAAAAGATACGGGGGGTCATAATATCCCCTCAAACTGAAGACCCCCAATGATCAGAAGTCCTCCCCCTATGCTCCACATCTTAAAGGTTTTACTACTTCCCACTGACACCAGGCCCTTAATACATGGGCTTTTGAAGGACATTAAAGATCCAAGGTATAGAAGATTCTTATATGGGATAGAATTTCTAATGAACAAATGACCTTGGGCAAGTATTCCAGCTACTCCCTACCTCAAAGGTCAAGGGACATATTAAAAGCAAAAATAATTTAGGAAATCATTTTATTCCTAATTGAATCTTTCTTCTAACAAGATCAAATTAAACATGGCCTGTGCTTTTCAAATGAAAATTTAAATGCATAATTCTTGACTATAAATAAACAAAGTTTAAAGAAACAGAAATTTGTATTTTGACAGTTATGTTTATGAGAAATTATGCTCTTTTATTCAAAACACCAAAAGGACAAATATGTGCATCGACCAAATTTTATTACAGTTGTAAATAGAACTGAAATTCTAAAAAGAATGTAATCTGTAATTAGTGAATAACACAATTAGGAGACGCATGCGCAGAACAAAATTTCAAGGTGCAATTTATAAAAGATTAAGGGCATTTTTTAACAAAAATCTCTTTAACATGCAACACAGTTTTTCATTATTGTAGTGAATCACTATGGAAATAGGTTTACACAATTAAAAAATGTACACTTTTCTAGAAACTCTTGACTGCATCAAGTACTCAAAGCTTACTGTTGACTTAGGAATATTTTTCACATTTTGCAAGGATGTGTTTGATAAGGTTAACCAATTGACTTTTCAGGGAATGCTCATATACATTTGATGTAAAAAATTGCATTTGTTAAAAATGGAATCCATCCACTTCTGGTCACATCTCAGTCCCCCTCTCCATGCCATTCTATCTCTGAGCCAAAAGAGGTGTATTTCTTCAAGTTCCTGTGTCCCTGCTGCATCTCTGTGCCTGCTCTAAACCTCTTACATACAGATGAACACAAAATACAGGCATATTTCTCATTATGCAATCAGACTCCCACATATGAATTCTAAAGGAAAGCACAGAACAGCTGCATTCCACTTTTTTTTTTTTGGCATGAATAGGGTCTTTAATATCAATAACTGAAATGGAAGTGATTAGTACTATTTACTGAATTTTAAAGCACCTTAGGATGTTCAGCCAGACAGTTTATTTGATTGGCTGAACACGCGGACACCTCATTTTGGGAAAAATATGTTGGCACAGGCAAAGAAACAGCTATCTGGCTGCTTCACAGGCATTTTCAGAGGATTTGAGCTGGTATTTTGGCTTTAAAAATTATACTCTTATAAAGAATAACATGCTCTTTCTAGCATTATGTGGTTGTCTTTACCTAAGCACACTTCTTAACTCTAAAATTAGGAGTATTGAGTATGATTGTTTAGATTTGGCTCAGCTTACAAAAATCTTTTATTTCTGATGCTCTGAAGTATCATATCCAGTGTAGGAATTATCCATTTAGGTGGTAGAAAATTGATAAAATATATACTGCATGGTGGTACCCCTATGTAATAAAGCGACCTGATTCAATTCTGATGGTAAATGCATACTGGTAAACTTTTTTCTTTAAAGGATGCATGCATGATTTTCATCTATTTCTTTCTTTTCACAAGTCTTGCATTTAGCATTGGTCTCTACCGTATGCTTACCTGGTTTTTAGAAGTCTAAAAGAATTAATATCAGAGAAAAGTTCCCACAGGCTAGTGTTAGAAAGATGCTATCATGGTACAAAGAATAGTGAGGAAAATTTTTTAATGCACTAAGCTCACAGGAGAGCCTGCCATTTATATTTTGAATGTCCCCCAAAAGCCTGTTTTAAAGGATTGTTCCCCAGTGTGGTACCCTTGGGAGGTGGTTAAAATGTTTGAGTGACCAGACCTTGTAGGAGGTTGTTGGGTCTTTCAGGACATGATGTTGAAGGAGACTGTGGGAACCTGGTCTCTTCCTATTTTACCTTTTCTCCCTGTCTTGTGATGTTAGTGCTTTTGCTTTACCATAGGCTTCTGCCATGATGTGCTGCCTTGCCAAAGGCCCAAAAGCAATGTGATCAACTGACACGGATGAGTACCTTTAAAACTGTGAGGAAAATGAGCCTTTTCTCTTTACAAATTAATTATTACATGTGTTTTGTTGTAGTGATGAAAAGCAAATGTAGGATACAGGTTCCCTTTAATTAAAACAGCAAAGAAAAACTATCTATGTATATGTGGATTAAAAATCAATTAGAGAAAAATATTAATAAAACACAATATGTCAAATCATCGGAGCACCAAAAAGTCATAGAGCCAGTAAGTAAAAGTCTTTAATTGTTTCTGGAATTAATTGGGTTCATTTACCCAGAGCATCATTTAATAATTAGATAGACTTGGGGCTGGGGCTGGGGCTCAGTGGTAGAGTGCTCGCCTGGCACACGTGAGGCACTGGGTTTGCAACTTAACACCACATTGAAAAAAAAAGGTTAAAAAAAATCAGATTGACTTAAAATATTGATGTCTAAAAATGTACATATTGCTAAAGATTTAAAAGTTGTAAATTAAAAATATGGAAGAGATAAATTGGTAATTTTTTTGTCAGTTGCTAGTCAAGATGCCACAGAGAGTTCACACATATATAACCTATTCAATAAACATGGCTATGACAAATAAAATATAAAAATACAAAACCACCAATTATGGCAACTCTCACACCTCCTCCTAGGGGATTTAGACTTTTTGTTCTATCCATGCCTTCAAATTATTAGATGAAGCTCACGCACAGCAAGAGTTGGGAACCAATCTGTTTCACTCAGTCTACCAATTCAAACGTGAATCTAACCTGGAAACATCCTCACAGACACTCCTTGAATAATGTTTGACCAAATATTTGGGCAACTTGTGGCCCAGTGAAGTTGAAGTATGAATTTAACAATGAGGAATGTAGAAATGTCAACTGCCACCAACCTTACAGAAAGGAGATGAATTAAAAATATAGTATGAATACTAATTACATGACCCAGAAGGAACCATTTCATCGAAGACACAAGCTAGATGAACTGAATCAGGTAGAAGTATTAAAACTGAGTAATCTTACAGCAAATATTAAGAGTGAATGAGTAGTTAATAAAGACTCCATAATGAAAACCCCAAGAACATATAGCTTCTTTGGAAAATTATACAAAAAGTTTGCCCACAGACCCAAACCAAACCAAAGACATCATAAGGAAAGGAAACAATAGATCCATTCCCTTATAAATAAATACAAAATGTGCCAACACAAATACAAGCAAAACTACTGCAATGATTTATAAAAGGAATTATACATGTTGTCAAGGTGGGATTATATTAAATTTGTAATGTGGGTTTAACATCCAAAATCAAATACTGTAATACTGTATCAATAGAAAAAGAAATAGAGGAGTTTGAGAGGGCATGGGGTTAGAAATGAGGGTGGAATTATTTAGAAATAATGATGATCATTATTATCCAAAGTATATGTATGAAGACATGAATTGGAGTGAATATACTATGTATACAACCAGACATATGAAAAATTGTGCTCTATAAGTGTAATAAGAATTGTAATGCATTCCAATGTCATATATAAATTTAAAAAAATAATAAAAAGAAAAAGAAATAAAACCACATGATCATCTCAATAGAGCTGGAAAAGCATTCTCCACGATACAGCAAACTTCCATGATAAAAAGCACACAAGAAAAAAATTCAATCTGACAAAAGAAATCTATATACACCATGGCTAACACATCCAGTGAAGAGAAACAAAGGAGTTTCCTCCCCTAAATGGAGGAATGATAAGATGATGTCCAACTCTCTCCACTTTAGTCACAATTGTAATAGAAATTTATAGAGACAGTAAATAGATTTGTTTTTTTCCAGAGGCTGGAAGGACAGAGAATGGAAAACAACTACTAATGGACATAGGGTAAGTATTATGGGTGATGAAATATTATGGAGTTCATAGTGATGGTTACACAACTTGTCTAATTATTGTGCAGTAATAAATTTTTAAAAAATTACTTGCTCAAAACAGAAGTTTGAGAGCAAGGGTGGGTGTACTTTGGAATATTATGTTAATATCCTTTCTGTGTCTGCATGAGTACAGATTTCGTTATAAAGTTCTATAGTTAACAAAGTATATCAAACACTATCTTCCAAGTTAGCCTAGGAAAAATCCTAATCCATCAAATATAAGGGATGAAACAATAAGAAAAACAATGGACAGATAATCTACAAGAATATAATGGAAATATTTGTAAATATAAAAGCAATTTCTATAAATATAAAATATTTAAATTTATCAATAAAAAGGGAGTGTCAAATAAGACCTTTTGATCTAAAATTCTGTGGAAATCTATGATGCAAAAAGGAAATAGAATTAATAAGTCTGGATTTAGAAATCAAAATGAAGCTGGTTAGTAAAATGAATGTCAGATAATATGGAAATTAAGGTCAAAGTAGATATGTAAACAAAGGGAAATTGCAAAATAATCCATCAAAAATATAAAGAGGATTTTACATACTGTGGAAACTAGACTTACAATGAACAAAACAAAATTCATTAAAAGGAAAAGTTGACAAAAATTACTTTCATTTGATATATTTTAGCATATATTTGTCAAATACTAACAGGTTGAGCAGAAAAAATAATAAAATTATTTTACTTATTCTAATGGAAAATTCTTGTGGCAGGAAAATGTTTATATACAAGGCAAAAAGGTACAATCTACAAAGAAGAGAGAAACCAAATATTACTCCATTAAAGTTAAAAGCAAGACATTTGTATAACAAAGTATATTAAACAACATTTAAAAGATTTGTAATATAGTGGCAAAATATGACTTTTATACAGTAAACCCAAATCAATATAATTAATATCCATATATATTATATCTGTATGTGTATATATGTATATATACTTGCATATACTTATTCACCTGTTTATATATATAAATTTATACTTATTCACATATATACAAAAATGTTTAAGTTTATACTTATTTATATTTACTAGTATAAAAAGATGTACTTATATAAATATATACTTAAGTATAATGTTTATATATGTAAAGAGATAAGAAACAAGAACATAAAGATGTTTCAAATTTAAAAATATTTTAAAATATGAAAAAATGCCCAACCGCCCTTAAAAATGTTGGTAAAAAATCAAGTTATGATTTCACCTCAAATTCACAAGCATTTCTAAATATGACATCAGGTACTGGTTTCACTTTCTGGTACCAGGAAAAAAAATATTACAGGGATGTTGGACCTGAAACCCTGCTTGGGCATATAAATTGGAGCTGGAAATCAAACAGGGTTTGGGCTAGCTGCTTGAAACTTCACACAGAATTCTTCTGGTTGTTCTCTTCTACTTGTCTTCCCTATAATTTTTCCTCCATTCTTCGCCCTATTCTTAGTTCCAAAGACTGAATCCTGAGGGTTAGATCACCCTCACTCCTTTGATTACTGGTTTCTGGTTTGATTCATGAATGGGTAGCATAGGCAGGAGGCTAGAGAAAAGAGGTACATAGAGGACTCTGTATTTCTTAACTCCTGCATGGGATATCACAGGTAAAATCTGTTTCTCTTTGGCATCCTAAATACAACTAGTTGGAAGAGATATTATTAATGGTTAAAATTTTTGTATACTGATTACCTGTGGTCATACTTACAAGAGTATATGATAAACTCCCATGAATTATGCCCCAGGAGACAAGCACAAGAATGTCCACAATAATTCTGAATTTAAAAAAAAATGGAAACTGCCAGAATGTTCATCAATAGGATTATAAAAAAGTAAATGAACAAATGCACTTATTAATAAATCAGAATACAAACACACACAGAAATATGATACAATAGTGAAAATAAATGTGTAAGTGCCAACATAAGTGGATTTTAAAAACACAAGTTTAAAATTAAAAAAGTAAATTGAGGATGTTTCAGTTTCTGGTTGTTATGGTTTCAATCTGGAATGTACTCCTAAACCTCAAGTGTGGAAGGCTTCATCCCCAATGCAGCAATGTCTAAAGGTGGGCTTTGGGGAAGAGATTTGAATCATGAGGGCTATAAACTCATCAATAGATTAATCCATTGATGGCTTTATAGATGAATGGACTATTGGGAGTGGGTGGGAACTGCAGATGAGACCTAGATAGAGGAAGCAGATCTCTGAGGGCACGCCCTTGGGGACCACATCTTTTTCCTGCCTTACTCCTACCCCTTCCTAATTCCTGACCACCATGAAGTCAGCTGCCTCCTCTTGCCACACCCCACCACAGTCATTATGTTCTGCCGTGCCTCAGGCTGAAATCAATACAAGTAGCTGATCATGGACTGAAACTGTGGACCAATATAAATCCGTCATCCTCTAAGTTGATTTTTTGTTATTGTTATTTTTTAAAGAATGTAACCTTTATTTTATTTATTTGTGTTTATGTAGTGCTGAGGATTGAACCCAGTGCCTCACTCATGCTAGGCAAGTGCTCTACCACTGAGCTACAACTCTAGCCCTCTCTAAGTTGTTTTTCTCGGGTGCTTTATTCACAGCAATGAAAGCTGACTAACACACTGGTCCAACCATAAAGACAGTTTCTGGCCTATCACTTCCATTCTCATAACAAGAAATAAACTGAACAAATTAAAAATGAACTGTTCAATTAGAGAATTGTTCCAGGACAAAGTGCTAACTCATGATTGGGAAGGTAGAAGAGTGTAGAGAATCAAAGTCTCCTGGGCTGGCCACTGTAACCAGTAGGGAGGTTGGAAAACAAGGCACAATTGAATTGCTAGTTGCTCAGGGTGAACAGTCATAGGAGTGAATTGCTCCAGATCCATCACAACAGGGTCACTTCACTTTCAGAGCTTTACCTTTTGGAGTTCTAGGAGCTTCTCAGGATATAATTGGATAAGAATTCCCTTAGACCTCTAATAGGGTGAAGGCAAATTGGACAGAAAGTGGTTGCTTGAAGGAAAAAAAAAACTTTTTAATGATATTCTCAAAGCTTAAATAACTTTTCAAATTAACAAACTCCTGCTATTGAGGGAATGCATTTTATCACAAACTTACCAATGGGAAGGCAAGGAAAATATCTAATGCTGATTCCCTTTAGCCTTCACATCTTATTTAATGGAGAGGGGAAATTTTGAGAATTGTGAATGACACAGCTCACGAAAGCACAGGCTCACTAAATCGCTACAACACAGGCTCACGGAGAGACACTAAACTTAGTCATAGACTATAGGTAGTTGTCCCTCACCCCATACCTCATCACCACATTACCAGAGCTCCTCAATAAGAAGAGGATATTACAACTGAAAGAAATGCATGTCTCCAACCTCATTTAAATCTCTAAGGAAACCCAAAGTTAGCAGGGTAGAAAAAACAAGGACACTAGAAGAAATTTGAGCCTCTGATACAGTAAGAGCAAAGAGTAATCAACCTAATTTCCAGATACACTTAACAGCTCACACTGAAGGGCTATTCACCTCAGCTTTATATTTGTTTTCCACAAGAAAAATTACAAGGCATAATAAAAAAAAGAAGAAGAAGATGAACATGATGATGAAGGAGGAGGAGGAAGAGGGGGAGGAAGAAGAGAATGAGCTACATGTGAAACAGTATAGTGCTATACAGAATTTGACTTGGAATAATTCAATGTCTCTTGTAACTTTCAGTTACAAGGGTTTTTAATAGGGAGTATAATTGGTATGAAAAGGGAGGAGATAAAATGGAATAGTACAAAATTCTCAGAACCAAAGAAGTCAGAGAAAGAATGAAAGATTTAAAAGATTTTGTGCAGGGAGGATTATGAGTAGAAAAGATTAACCAATATCACATATATTAATTCAATTATACACTTTAAATATTAATGGCTTAAGTATGGCAATTAAAAGATAGAGACTGTTATAGTCAATAGAAACCAAAACTCAATTCACATATTTCCAACAAGCAACACACTATAAATATAAACACATGGAAAAACGAAAAATAAAGGAATAGGAAAAATGTCTCATGCAAATCATCATGAAAATGAAGCAGGAGTAGCCATAAAAATTTCAGATAAAGCTGCCATAAGAGCAAGAAAGATCATCAGGAATAAAGTGGGGCATGTAGTCATAATCATAAGAAAGTCACTTCTCCAAAAGCTCATAAAAATCCTTAATGTGTTTGTTCTGAACAATAGAGCATTAAAATGCATTAGGCAAAAACTGATAGAACAGCAAGGAAACTAGATAAATGCCCAATTACAGCTATAGATGCCAACCAATTTTTTATTAGTTAATCAGTTGGATCTAGTTGACATTGTGAAGTATAATTTATATGAAAACGGAGGAAGTAATATGGAATAATATAAAATCCTCAGCACCAGCCAAATATACATTCTTCTCAAGATGACCGAGACCATTCACCAGGATAGATCTCAGTCTGGACCATTCAACACATTCTTACCAAATCTAAAATAGAAATCATAGAATGCATGCTCTGAGAAGACAATGGAATTCAAAGAGAGATCAATATAATGGGATAAGTAGAAAATTCCTAAAATACTCAGAGAATAACTAGCAAATTTTATGTAATAAATCAAAGTAAAGATCTCAAAAGAAAAATTTTAAGCATTTCAAACTAAGTTAAAATGAAACACAATTTACCAAAATATGTGAAAGCACTCTTTTATTTGTTCTAAATAGTTATACATGACAGTAGAATGCATTTTGATACATCATACATAAATGAAGTATAACTTCTCATTCTTCTGATTATATATGATGTAGGATTACCCGGTCATGGAATCATACATGCACAGAGTCATAATGTCCAATTCATTCTACTATATTTACTGCTCTCCTAAATCTTCCCATTCCTATACTCCCCTGTTTCTAATGCTGTTCTTCCCTAGCCTCCCATTGTGAATTAGCATCCGAATATCAGAGAAAACATGCAGCCTTTCATTTTATGGGATTGACTTATTTCGATTAGCATGGTATTCTCCAACTCTATCCATTTACTGGCAAATGCCATGATTTCATTCTTTTTTAAGGCTGAGTAATATTCCATTGTGTATATATATACTACATTTTCTTTATCTATTCATCCATTGAAGGGCACCTAGGTTGGTTCCATAGTTTAGCTATTGTGAATTCAGCTGTTATAAACATTGATGTAGCTGTACCACTGTAGTTTGCTAATTTTAAGTCCATTGGGTAAAGACTGAGGAGTGGGATAGCTGGGTCAAATGATGGTTCCATTCCAAGTTTTCTAAGGAATCTCAGTCTTAAAAGTAAATATCTAACATTGAATTCATTTATTAGCAAGGAAGAAAGTCTAGGTCAATAACCTAAGCCTCTACCTTTGGAGATATATAATTTATATTATATAAAATTAATTAATAATTAATTTTCTTTCTTAAGAAAGAAAGATAATAGAATTTAATAATATTGAAAATGAAACAAATGTATTACTACCGATTCTACAGACTTTAAGATGATAATTAAATAAACCTATGTCAACATATTGATAACCCAGATGAAATGGATCAATTTCTTAAAAGACAACCAAAACTCACAAAAGAAAAATAGATAATCTGAATAGATCTATAACTATTAGAGTAATGGAATCTAACTAATAACCTTCCAAAACAGAAAACACCAGGTTCAGGTGAATTTGCTTGTGAATTCTACCACACATTTAAGGACAACATATCAGTTCTCCATAATAATTTTCTTAAAGTAAAAGCAGAGGAAAATTTATTTTTAATTCTATGAGGCCATAAAGATTACCTTAATATCTAAGAAGGCACAGGCATTTTAAGAAAGAAAAACTACAGGTCAATATCTCTCATGAACATAGATGCAAAAATACACAACAAAATTATATGAAATTGAATCCAATAACCTGTAAAAGTAATTATGTACCACCAGTAAGTGGATTTATTCTAGTTATGTATCAATTATTCCAAAAAGTAATTAATGTAATCTATCACATCAACAGGCTTAAGATGGATAGGTAGGGAAAGAGTATTTTGAATAAATTCATCACCCATTCATTATTTTAAAATACAAAATAATCCTAGCAAACAAGAAATTAAGAAGAACTTCTTGAAATTGATGTAGAATATTAGCAAAAAAAACTACAATTCAGATTATACTTAATTATTATAAGCTAGATTATTTCTGGTTAAGATCAGGGAGATAATGCTCCTTCATCCTGCTACTACTCAACAATCAGAACTCCTACCTAATGCAAAAAGATAGCAAAAAGAAATGAAATGTATGTACATTGGGAAAGAAGAAATAAAACTTCATTTTTCATGGATGATGTAATTTCCTATGTAAAAACTCCCAAAGTCTCCACATGCACACACACACACACACACACACACACACACAAAAATCTCTAGGAGCTAATAAACACCTACGGGGAGATTAGAGAGTTAACATGCAGAAGTCAATTGCTTTCCTCTGCACCATCAACTAATAATTGGAATTGAAAATTTAAAAACTGCTATCATTCACATTGGCCCCAATATAAAATATGTAGGTATAAATCTAGCATATTATGTACCAGTACAATGTGAGAAAATACAAACTTTTAATAAAAGTGATCAAAGCACATATAAAAAATGGGGCAGGGAGATTTATGTTCAAAGATAGGAGACTATTCTCAAGATGTCAGTCTTCCCAACATGACCTACAGATTCAACACAAGCTCACTTAAAACCCCAGTTAAGTTATTTTGTGGATATTGACACACTGATATTAAAGGTTATATTGAAAGGCCAAAGATCCAAAATAATCAAAGCAGCATTGAAGAATAAAGTCAGAGAACTGACATTACCTGACTTCAAGACTTACTATAATTCTACAGGAAATATGACCATGTGGAACTGATGAAACAAGAAGAAAATAAGTAAGTAAATCAGAATAGCAAATCCAGAAATAGATCCATGTAAATATAGCCAGCCAATCTTTGACAAAGAAAAAAGATCAACTGAGTTGAGAAAAAAATATTTTTTTCAACAGATAATGTTGAAACAATTAGACTTCCATATCCAAAAGAAAGAATCCAAGCACAATCATGTAAACCTTGAGTCAGGATGGATCAGAGACCTCAATGTAAAAAGCTAATCTCTAAACTGGAAGATAACAAAAAAGAAAATCTAGATACAAATAACTAGTTTAGGAGTATGAAAGCATTATCCATGACATAAAAAAAGAATGATCAGTTGATACTCATTAAAATTATTCTTCAATAAAAAGGAAGAACTATTAACACAAAAAGACATGGAAGAAATATATATATAAAATTATATATATAAAATTAAGGGAAAGAAGTTAGTTTGAAAATGTTATACTCTATGATTATACAATTACATGACATTCTGAAAAAGGCAACACTATGCAGAAAATAAAAAGATCAATGGTTTCCAACATTTAGGGAAAGGGAGAAAGAGATGAAGAGGTAGGAGCAAAAAATATCTTTTAGGGCAATGAAACTATTCTATATGACATTGTAACCATGGATACATGTCTATAAACATTTGTCAAAATCCATAGAATGTACAACAGAAAAAGTGAACCCTAAACTATGAACTTTTGACAATAAGATACCAATAATGATACATAGATTATAACAAATGTATCATGCTAATGTAATATAGCAGTGAAGGGAAATTATTAAAGATGGGATTGGAAGGGATATATGGGAAATCTGTAGTTCTCACTTAAAATAATATAAATCTATAGGGCTGGGATTGTGGCTCAGTGGTAGAGCACTTGCCTAGCATGTTCAAGGCCCTGGGTTCGATCCTCAGCACCAAATAAATAAATAAATAAATAAATAAAATAAAGGTATTATGTCCAACTACAACTAAGAAATAAATATTTTAAAAATACTATAAATCTAAAACTGTTCTAAAAATAGTCTACAAAAATTTTTTCAACAGGATAAAAGGAAAATTGAAAAGGTAAAATTTTATAAAATACACACATATACATAATATATGTATTTAGGAAATTTCATGCATATGTGAATATGTAGGAAAATAAGACAACACATATAATAACCTCATTATTTGGTTATATGAAATATGGAGAAGTACATAGGCAGTTTTAAATGGTTCTGGATTAATTCTTGAGAAGCTATCTGGAATAAACTTGGCATTACATACATATCTACTAATCTGTAGCCTCCAATGTATTTAAAATTATTTCATTATGGGAGAATTTAAAAAATAATAAGTGAATTACATTCACTTTTAAATGTAATGTTCAATAGCATCAATTCACTAAGATCAACATGTTGAAATTATAATTGACTTTCCAACATTTCAGAGCATAATAAAATAAATTTTACCTTAGAAGTTACTTAAAATGAATATTTTTTTTTCTAAAAACACTGGGAATGACATCTAAAACATTTTTCTTTGAATCCAAGGAAGGAACTGAAAAGAGCTCATGGAACAGATTAAATCCCTGCTAAATTTCCCTTGAAATTAGATTCTTAAGAATGATATTCAATTCACTAAATGCCTACTATGTTCATAGATAAAAAAGAATTAGTTTTTCTAAGGAAAACCTTATCTTCTCTTTAAAGAACTAAATCCATGTTTTTATCTATTTCCAAGCCCTATAAATTTCTGAGAATTTTTATCTAATTTTGTGTTTATGAAAAACATGGTTTTTCTCTGAAGACATAGTCCATTTATTTGGTAACTCTTAAGATTCTCTCTCAGCACAAATCTGAATACATTGGAAATGCTGCAATATTTTGGCAAAAAAAGGCAATGATGAAGTAAATGCTACAGTCATATGTACTTATTTCTACATTTATCTAAATCAATTTACATATTAAAATATAAAATCAATCATTTTCATGCATATTGGATATACAGAATTAAGTGAAAGCCACAAACATAGTACACAAAATGAAATCATTCATTGTTAACTATTCTTAAGTTTTGGAACTTACTTTTTTTGCTTAGGGAACATACACAAATTAAAAATTGTCTGGAGAATGATACTGTCACTTAACCTATATAATCAATGCATTTTGTGATTAAACTCATTAAAACAGTTAGCCCTGAAAAATTCATATACTGTAAAATGTGGAAATCATATTTTTGTTTCAGATGAAAGTGAAAGAACGCATTGCCTGAAGATTCTGATCATTGCTTCTCAGATGTGCATACAAAGGAAAGTTAGAGTTGCATAACATGAAATTTCATAGATGGAATATAATAGTCAAAATATATGAAAGCTAAAGTTCAGAGCACATGTCACATTTACAGATAAAAGCACTTTCTATATTCAGGTATAGAATGATATTTATTGTAGTGAATGAATAAGACTCTAAAAATGTATCAATTCTATGAATTCTCTTTTAAATAAGAATGCAACATAACAGACAAAAAGGAAATTCTTATAATTGAAGACTATAACCCACTAGCAAAGGCATAAATATATAAATGTTCCCCATCTAAGGAATCTCAATTCATAAAATAGAATTTAGCTTCTTCTACTACTTCAAAGGTCATCTGACTGTAGTTATATTCTAGAAAAATTAGGGTTTCTTCATGCCAGTTATTTAAATTACCCATGCTGAAGTCTATATACTCTAATTAAAAACCCAAGTGTAGGCTTCTGTTCAGTTTGGGGTATAGGATTTTCAATGCGTACCATTTCCCAGAAAACAAATGAAACCAAGGCTATTACAATTCTTATAAACTTTTCCTACTTGTTATGGGCAGCTTCTCAGTGGCCATATCTTTCTTTAGGTTCTAGCAAGCTTCATGTTGCTAGGCTTCTTGGGAGTTGGGACAGATATCCACTGCCTTCACTCTGAAAATTACCTTTACGTGATAGAAGGGAAAGGGATGTGTGAAGGGCAGGCTGTCAATCAAAAAGCACTACTTCCACCATCACAAACGGGAGATACACCTAAACTAAATGGTCTCAGTATTTCATCTCCCTGGGCTCAGTCATGAGTTGGATATGGGCATAGAAGCCAAGCAAGATTAGTCATGGTCCCCTTTTGGGGATTTATACAAAAGCTGGAAAGAGATTCTAAGTTGTAATCTATTTGCTATCAAAGACCAATGAAATTATAGTTAAATGTATAGGTTTATTTTATACATCATAATAATCCTAAATTATAAAATCACCAATTTTTAATTTGATATTTATTGTAGTGAATGAATAAGACTCTAAAAATGTATCAATTCTATACATTAAAATGTTTTCTACATATATCCAATTTTTAAAAAGCTAGAACTGCTAATTCCATCTCAGATAATTTCACCTTTTTTTCCCCCCATGGATCAATGACAAACCTATTTAACTAGCTGGAGAGAATAGTATTAATCAGAAGACTGGTAATAGATTATGGACCCATTATCATCTAACAAATTTATTTGAATGTTTTAATGTTACTATCCAATGGAATCTCTGAATCATGTGAGTTCAATTAATAATATCTGTCCATACTTCATGGCCAGGTGTCCACAATGTAATCCTCAACACGTGTCCATATAAGTTCAAAAATCATGCAGTGATAGGAGCACTAGGAATATTTATTTCTATTTTATTCTTTTTTTATAAGAGTTAGTTTTTTAACTAAGAGTTAAATGGGCCAATAAAATGAATAAACTTCCTAAAAGTCCCAGAAAAAAAAATATGGCTCTGAGGATTAAGCAATGACCTGAATATTTCTTATGGAGAAAGATTTCTAATCTTGGACAGATCATTAGTATACTGCTTGCCTAACAGAGACATGCAGAGAAAGATTGCTAATTAAATTAGGATTCCTCTAATTACCGACTGCCAGATAGCTAGATCTTTAGGGTGAGAATTCAAGGCAGATTTGTGTGTGTGTGTGTGTGTGTGTGTGTATGTGTATTATTGATATTACTTGTGCTTACCAAATCACATGTCATAGTAATTCTCATGATTTGAAATAGTTGTGTTGTTGTTCCAATTTGGGTAGCAATGAATTCACTCATCGCCGTATTTAACTTGTGCACCAGATTAAGAATAATACCAGTATTTCCAAATATAAGAGAGATTTCATGCAAATGGAATTGTAGAGTCACCATTGAAGAACATGGTTTTTATAACTATAGGACAAGTGCTAATCCTTGAAAGCAGAGAGTGGAAGGGAGGGAAGATACAGTCAATGTTGTCTTCTAGAAGTATCCTCTACAGGATGACCTTGGAAAGGCAGCTAAAGGAGAAAAATGGCTAAGTAACTTGGAATAGAACACAAAAACAGCAGAATTCTCTAAGTCCATCATGACTCTTTAGTCTCTTCCTTTCCACGGTACTTGTATTAGGAATTCAGATTCTTCATAGATCCAGTTTTGCTCTAATAATATTTTTGTAATCACTTGATCTCTCAAATTAGTATGATTACTGACTGGGCATAATATTACTGTTAATTTATAAAGAATACATATAATATTTTACTTTGAAAGACATGTATATAATCTCACTATATTATATTTGAGTTTAGCAGAAACAAAAAAAAAAGAAATCTGACTGAAGGGATTTTCTTGAATTCATCACCTCTTGAATTAATTTTGTTAGTAGTATTATTAATATTGAATTTTATAGTAGTAATTTGATATCTAGCTAATTGTGTTTAAAAGTTACTTGTGTTTACACTTTATAAATAATCTGGAACACATTTTTACAGATTCTATTATGGTGAAGATGATGTGTAAATTTAGAATGTACACAATATGCATAAAAGTACATTGATAAGACACATTTACATAAGTTTGTATGTCTCATAAATGTGTCTAACCAACAGAGACACATCTATAGTCATTGAGAGATAAAAAGGTAGAAGAAAACAAGGTAGAGATTAGTTTTCAAAACTCCATTTAGAACTTATTTCTAAAATATTAAATTGTTATGTAAGTTTAATGATCTGTGCAAAAATAAGTGTATGCTTTTCTAAGGCCTTAAAATAGGTAACTGGTAGTTACAAAGATGACATAACAGCCTGGATATACATTTACATCAGCACCTTTTGACTTGCTATGTGTTTGGTATTGTATCTTCTTCCTTTGTGACTTCCCAGCTTTGTCTTTAGGTCTTTGAGAGACTTTAGTCCTTCCTGACATTAATAACATGTTTGCACACTGTTCTCTGACAGAGTTCTCTTAAGTGCCTTCTCTCTTCGGTAGAATTCCTGTTTAATTTCCTATTCTCATAGTTAAGGGATAAGGTACTTCTACTGCCCTCTCTGGTCCATCAGACCTTTCTGGCCTGGCACAAAATTTTAAAAAGAACAAGAGGAAGAATCAACTTATTAGTAACTTCCTTCATTTCACAAGTGAAAAAATTTTTTTCTGTTATAGACTCATCATCTCTTTGCAAAAATCACCAATGTGTCTTCCTTTTGCTTGGTAAAGACAATAGTGTAGCTCCTCTACCTTGCCTTGCTATTATGTTCATTGTTTCACTCTCTGCCATGAGTTAGATTACAAACATGCACATTTTCTTAGCATCCCACAGAATTTCATACTGGTCCACTACATTGATGGCATCAGAACATAGTAGGCAGTAAGTACTATGGTGCTGTTGCCAAACACGATTGTGCCAGAGGATGGGAAATATACTCTCAAAATTTGGGAGTCAATCACCAGAAACATGAACTGGAATATGCCAGGGTGCTTTCTTTCTAAAGGGAAATATTGTTTTCACATCTTGCAACACCTACCAAGATTTTAGAGGTGATATATACCACTTTAAAGTGTGCTGCTCTTACTGAGTAATGTTTAAAGACTGCTAGTTTTGAGTGGTAACTAGAGAAAATCAGCATCCACAGTAAATCCACGATGTAATGCAAACTTGTCTGACACTTGGGCCTTCTGACCCTCAGTTACCTGGCATATGAACAATAAATGAGGATGCTGTATTGAGCTTTTAGTAACCTCTAATAGCAAAGGCACTAGGGATTTGAAACCAATCCATGCCCTCGTCTGTAGGTAACTTTCTTCTTTGGAGAAACATCTCCTGTCTTGCCTTTGGGGTTTTGAGGAGACAAAACTCATGGCAGTGGAACAACATGTCAGGTGAACTTCTCATTATGAAATAAATGTAATCAAGAAGATTTGATGTCCCAAGTACCTTGCCTGAGAACATAGTCAGAGCCTCTGATGTTGTTTGCAGCCTCCATCTTCCTCAACCTGTCAGTATCTCATAGGGATTCTGAAAGTATATCTTTTGAATCATCCGCAACTTTATTTTTATTTATTTATTTATTTTGTTTCTCCCAGAGTGAGAAGACAGAGGTCCAAGAATGAAGACGGAGAAGAAAAAAAATTTATTTTCAGTTGTTTAGGAGAAATGTATTGTTCAGAAATATGCATAACTATACTTAAAGGATGTCATACTTCTGAAATTTGACATGGGAATGAATGGACCTTGTTTCTGATAGTGCAATAAATATGAACTGTGTATTAGTTTATTAATCACCAAAATTTCAAAGATGTTTTATTTTGCTCGGTCATTAGAGATGTGTTATTCAAATAAATCATTTTTTCCAAGATAGGTATGTGTTCTTATGCTGGTTTATTGATACCAATTAATCCCATACCTCAGAGTTTGATTTTCTTATAACTTTGCTTCTGTTTTCATTAATTTTGGCTTTTTATATTTTATTTGAACAAACAAATCTCAAAATAAAATTTACTCTTGCTAAGAATCCTCGAAAATACTAGGAAATTATGCTTGTTGATGCTTACCGATTTAACCATGGACTATTAAGTATTTCCTGGGGGTTTAGTTTTATATCTGATTTTACATTTCCATCTTTGAAATTTTTTTTTATCCTATTCCCCCGAAGACATGGCATATGGTCCCTGTTGGAACTTTTTTTTCCCTCTGTCTTTCTCTCTCTCTCTCTCTGAAATATTGTAATCTGCTAAGGTTTGGATGTAAACATTGGGACTATATCTATCTCCTCTTGGGTGTAAAAGAAAGTTTGCATGTATCTGAGCGTAGGCAAAGGGTATTTTTTATACTTTTCAGATCATTGATCCAAAACAATGAGCATTTCTTGCCGTTCTAGAGGCATAAAATACAGAGATACAACAAGTCCTTACAAACCTTCTCCCAATAATGTCCATTACATAGTCTAAGAAAAAGAACAAATAAGAATTAAGGAAAGAACACTGTTCAGTTTTCCTACGTCTATATTGGAGTGCCTATCAGTCCATAGCTATGGCTAAATGTTGTCTCTCCTTCCTTAAATATAAATTTTTTTAAATTAGAGATTATAAGAACTTCAAATTTGACAGTGAACTATACAGAAAAGCTTTTGTATTTTAACAAGGATCACAACAAAGTGAATGAGACAGTATTTATTGTGTTTAAAATATCATCTAAATTCTGAGGAAATGTTGGGGGCTTTATGAATTTCCAATGCCACAGTGAAATCCTAGATACAAGGAATATTCTGATGCCTCTGGGCAAGGTCTTCACCTACTATGAGGAGATTGTGTCAGGATGGAACACACAGTATTCTATTCATCTTAAGGATATCCTTCCACCACAGAACAAATACATATTTAGAATAACTAAGAAAGTATTCCTTGTATTTAACAAAAGAGAGAAGATAGATAAGTTTTTAATGTTAACCATCTGAAAACTAAAAAAAAAAAAAAAAAACAAAAAAACAACTTATAAAGTTTTACCCTGGCAACAAATCCTTGCTATACTTGAAGAATGACTTCTAAAACAATGTACAATGGCTTCGAAATCACATTAATAATATTTCAGCAAATATTTCATTGCCAAGTCTAATAAATTAGTCATTCTTCTAACTTCAGGGACTAAGGAGAGCCTATAAAATAGAAAGATAGAAAGAAGAAATGGTATAAAAATACAAAAATAACATGACATGCAAGACGATTTTAGTCATAGAAATATATCACTGAATACAGGATAAATTAAGGCCCCTGGTTGTGTTAGGGTTGGTCACCAAGGGATGAATGATCAAGCAGAATGCAGAAAAAATAAAAGTTGCTTAGCCAATACTACATAGAACAACCTTCCACACAGGGAAAACATATGAGAGATATGTGCAGTAATTTAGTGTTGCTGCACGATAGAATTCAGAGAAGATCAGAAATGGTTTCATCTATCCCCTATCCATCTGTGCTTTCATCATTGAACTGTGTATCCTGCTGGGGAACTTGTACTCTGTCCTCAAATCTAGGGGAAGCTTTCTTGAGTCTGTCAACACTGATAACTAAGGGGCTTTTGGTTAGTAAAAAACAAGGTTGAAGGAAAGGAGACCAGTGATGAGTCTCTGGAAACCTAATATTGAATTTAAAAACTGTTAGATTACTGAACTTTAAAACAGAGTATCTTCTATAATAGTAATATTGAGTACCATGTATATGTAAACATATGTATACCTATAAATACATAATACCCACACACTTATATGATATCATACTATGCTATGTTGTATTGTTATACCATAGTATATAATGCACATTGTATATTCATCCCATGTTATATATGTAATATATGCTATAGTATAGACAATAGTAACATATGCACATATCTTATAATGTCATATTAACCATGGACTCTATAAACATATAAAATGAAGCTCACTATTCTAAACTAGCAAAGGATCATAAAGACCCTAAAGTCAAGCCACTGAAAGTGCAGAGTACAATTAAAAGTTAGTTAACATTTTAGAGTTAAAAATAGAAATGCTTGCTGCTTTACAAAATGTGGGTACTAAAAAAGTAAAGATTTTAGGCCTACTTTCAAGGATTGTGCGTGAGTGAGTGGATCAGTTAGTGAATACAAGAGAAAATAGGTGGTATATAGAAGCAGACGGAATGGCTGATGTGAGGATAAGAATGAATTTGAGGTGATTGGGAAACATTTATAACAAGATACACAATTGAATATCTTTGCTCTGGAGCTAGCAGTAGAGTTTAAAGTTAGCAATATAATTTGGGAACTATCAAAATATATTAATTTGACTCTCACCAATAGTACTATACATATCATATTGCTTTAATTTTTACTTTAAAATATAATAATTTCACTAGGGTTTATGCACAAAATTTTATTGCCCTAGAATTCATATATTGATGCCTTATCCCTAAATGTGCCTGTATTTGGAGACAGGGCCTTTAAGGAGGCATTTCAAGTTAAATAAGGTCATAAAGATGGGCTTTAATCAAATAGGACTAGTGCCCTTATTGGGTGTCATCAGTGCTCTCTTCTCATCCACATAAAAACTGAGAAAAGATCATGTCAGGCACACATGAACAGGAACAGAGGTCAAATCAGAAATCCACTATGCCGATACCTGATCTTGGACTTCCAGCACTCCTGCCCTCCAGAACTGTAAGGAATTACTTTTCTGTTAAGACATGCTAATCAACGATTTTTTGTTGTGGAAGCCTGAGTTACCCAATATATGAAGATATGTGTTAGAAACGCTCCTCTGAATCAGTGCTCCTCGATACTATGAGCCTTATGGTTACCCAGAGTAAAGTCTTCACTTATTTCCCCAAAGCAGAAATTGAGGCAGGGTGGTGGTTACCTAACATAACCAGGCAGTGAGCAGTCCAGCAAAGATCTTAATCTCAACAATATGGCTCCATCCTTGACCAGAATTATTTCTTTAGCCTCACCAAGTAAGGGTGATCAACAGTTCCAGTAAGGCTAATCTGGAATTATTAGAATCTACCAGAACCTCTGCATGGTTCAACATATGTAAATGCAAATAACAAACTGCACAGCTCAAATACTTCAACCCAGACACAAATAATATACACACATAAAAAGCAAGGTTTCCTGATTTAAAAAAAAATAAGTGTTCAGTTAGAAATCATAGGAAAGACAGAGATGGCCAGTTAGGAGCTAAGAAAGAGATGAAGAAAGAGTATAATAAGGTAAAAATGAGATGAATTACCCTAGGCTGCACAAATTCAACAGGTGGGCAAAGGAACATGATTCAGACAGAAAAGAGAAGTCAAAAAGAAGAGGGAAAGATATTGGGGAGACCACGTGAGAAGTGAGACTGTATCTAGGGAGAAGGGAGAGATTTTTCTTCCTCTGCCTGTCTATCGAATTGGGCAAACACACAAGTAGATGTTGCTAAATTTCTTGGTTCTGAATTTGAGCAGATTTACATCACTTTGATCCCATTTTGATTCAATTTTCCTGCAGCTAGAGGATGAGTTAAGGGAGGAATAAATTATGTTCAATGAATCCAAGTTATCAGTGTGACATGGAAGAGCTCTGTGGCAGCTCTGGCTCTACAACACCAGACAGGCAGGACAGGAAGGGTATTGCACAATTTATGTAGATATCGTGTTTCTCTGACTGCCTTTTATTATCCTGCAAGTACAGTAGTTTTCACTTCTCCAAACTGGGAATAGTTCCAGAGGAATGCATCTGGATAACATTTGCCCATTACCCTCCCCAGAAAAGAATTAGTCAGCAAGGGCCCTATTCATAAAAATGAATTCCATCCATTTCTACTTGAATGTCACGTCTTTATGTGGAAAAAGTGTGGAGTGAGCCCTTTTTTTTTTCCCTACATAAAGAATGCTATTCTGTGATTAATGGATCCCCCTCCCTCTCCAATCTGTAAGTAGACACCTTCTGATTATATACCTGAGGGAACTCAAAAACTGCAAACATGGTAAGAAGGGTTTGATGAGATGTTTCTGGACTTAACTGAGTCTTTTCTCAAAGTAACTAATGAGGAAGGTACTGATTTCAAGATAAATGCATGCTTTTTAAACCACAGCAGAAATATAACAGGATATTTTTAATATATAAATATAAAAACATATATGCCTGAATCAGGTGAAAACTTTAAGAATCACAATTTCTATTAACAATCTGAAGTTACTAGATCCCAGGCTCTCAATATGGTGTTTTATTTCAGAGAAAATGAATTCCCAGAAGTAAAGAGTTAATCTTAATGGAGGAATATAGTTTTAATCAGCCCATAAGGTTGATAAATTGGGTTGATTGGAATCACATCATTAGACAGTGAATTTTGGCAGGTTTTTAATAGTCACCAAGGGTGCCTGAGATTTATGACCTATCCAGTTTATTATTTTCTTTCGGTTGAATGATCATTTTAATGTCCTGTGACACACAGTATACCTTACCTACTGTGGAATTTGCTCAATGACAAAAGATTTTAACATACTATATAAGTCCAGATCATTACATTTCATCTCAAGTACAGTACAGACTTAAATGTTATGCTTTACTTTAGGCACTTCAGGGAGATGAGGTATTTTACTGGTGATATTTAATGCAGTTCCAACTGTTGCTATAAGGCCCTGAATAAAGGAAACTCATGCTAAAGTAGCACTGACCAAAGATTGCATTGCCTTCAGAGAAACTGCGAATTTAAAAGAAAAAACACATTACCAAAATAGCGTTGGTCTTAGGCTATTCATATTGTTGTCAATGACATGTTTATTACAGATGCACAGCTGATTCTTCAGGCAATTTTACAGAACTGCAATAAACACACATATGCAAACACAATAAGCACAAACAAGAAAATTTTACTTGGGCATTCTCCCATTCATGATTTACTCTGTCAATTACTCTGTGTTTGTGTGATTTTGGGGTCCCAGTCTCTCCATATTTCTTCTTCCACAATTAAAGCAGAATACAGTAGGATTCTGATCTCAAAAAAAAAAAAAAGGAGTACAGAACTGGGTCAGCTTTGTGAGTACTTCTTTGTTGACTGCTGGAATGGAAATACAGATAGAGGAAATGGGCACCACATCACTATAAAAATCCATCTATCAACCTTATTATAACACTACTGTGCAGGTGTCATATAAAGCATGGCTTCTAGGATTAAATGAGATCCCAAATGTGAAAATGTCATGATAAAAATATAAAATACGAAGCATATCACCTTCTTTGCCAAATACCTTAGTAATAACTTTGTTTGCACTGCTTAATTTATCCTCACAATAACTTCATGAGGCAGGCTTTATTTTTTTCCCCCTTTCAGGCGAGAAAAATTGAATGCTGAAGAGGTTAGTCTTTTGTAAGATCACATGGTCATTTTGACATCCAGGCCTTGGTTCTAGGCACACCTGATACTAAGCCATCAATATTTAAAACACATTATTTTGCATCAGGAACAATCACAACACCATCAAATTTCACAGTTGGCATTCACCTTAGGCTACTGGCAGTTATGATTTTCTTCTTTTTTAACCCTTAAAATCCTAATTTGATTAAGCAACTAATTAGTGTATCATAAAATGAGCTCCATTCTGGGCAGAAAAAAAGGTCTGGAACCCAAGTCTGAAAATGGAACTGGGTTCAAAACCACTCTCTGGCAACTCAGATACAATCTGCCTACCTACCAATTGAACCAAGATCCAACATTTGAAGACCCCATGCAAAATCCTTTTAGTGGCAAATAATATCCTGTCTAAGAGCATATATGCCCAGTACAGGATGAGTGTCTCTTATCCAGAATGCATGGTGGGGTGGAATTATCTTGGAGGTAGAGTAATTGCCTAGCATGAGGTATTTTACTGGTGATATTTAATGGGATTCCAACTGTTGCTCTAAGGCCTTGAATAAAAGAAGCTCATGCTAAAGTATCACTGACCAAAGATTGCATTCTTTGGTTCTATCCTCAGCACCAGAGCATAGGGCAAAATGCTTGGGACCAAATATGCTTTGGATTTCAGATTGATTTCCAAGTTTATAACATTTGTATTTACACAATGAGATATCTTAGAGAGGAAGGCCAAGCCTAAACATTAAATTCACTTATGTTTCACATATACCTTGTAATACACCTTGCCTGAAGGTAATTTTATACAATACTTTTAGCGTGTTTGTGAGCACTTTACACTGAGCAATTCTGTGAGGTCAGGTGTGGGATTTTCCACTTGTGGTACCATGATGACACTCAAAAAGTCTCAGATTTTGGAATCTTTAGTATTTTGGACCCTTGGATTAGAGATGCTTGACCTGTATCTTAGTGTCTCTCATTCTTCCTGGATCATAGGCCCCCATAGGTAATGAAATGGTCTTTTATTCTCACCCAACAACCCTATTGCATCTGGAGAGATGCCCAAAGATTCTCTGCTAATGTCTAACAGAATAACGAGTACTTTCTCTTCTGCCTGGCTGATAAGAATGCACCGTTACCATTATTTTTATAAAATTTGAGTGTTTTGCATAAAAGAATATGGTTTACTTATATAACAAAAATAAACAAAAATATAATTTCTGTCAATCTCCATTAAACAAGGCAACTGGCATTTTGATTTCAAAATGTCTTGTGAAGATGGCTCATTGGCTACATAAATATAAATGCACATATCTGAAATTCAAATGTCTGATTTCAAATAACCAGTCATAGGCCAAAAATGTTGGCAAGATCACTCGCAGATGTTTCACAGAAATGGAAAGAAGAGAGGTCAACATACTGTAAATACATGTAGTTGCCTGATGCTTCTCTGGTCAATTTCCTCCTCAGCAGAATACATTTAGTGTAATAAATGTTTCATCTGGGAAGCTTTCCAGATTCATCATTAAAATAAAAAAGTAAGCACAGTTTTTCTTAGCGGATCTTTTTTCCATCACAGTATCAGTCACATATCAGAGGCATGCTGAAATGTGATGGTGAGTATAAAAGGGTCAGAGAGAAATGAGAATGTAAAAGAAAGAGAAATAAAAAATAAGACAGAGGTTTGATTGGGATAAAACCTCACTTGTGGAATAACTTTAAGCTCTATGTCTCTTTGTCATCAGCTGGGTGATACCACAATATATAAGAAATAAAATTTTTTTTCTCATCCTGTCTTTTTTCTTTGACATGGGCCAAAATGAACTCTCTATTCTAAATTTCTATAATATCTGTGGACTGTTCTACCTTGTGATTTTAGATGTTTTTTTTTTTTTTTTTATCAGAGTTTAATCTCATTGAAGCCAGGAAACATGTTTTGTATTCTATGAATTTCTCAATGTCAGTCTGCTCAGAATGTTATAATAAATGCCATAGGCTTGGTGGCATAAACAACAGAGATTTATTTTCTCATAGTTCTGGAGGCTAGAAATCCATGAGCAAGTACTAACATGGTCAGGTTCTGCTGAGGGCCTCTTCCTGGCTTGTAGATGATTACTTTCTCACTGTGTGCTCACATGATCTCCTCTTCACACATTTAGGGATACAAAACAAGCTTTCCAGTTCCCGTCTTAGGAGTACACTAATTCCTAAGTGCCCTAATTTATTCTTTCTACAGGCATTTTGTTAAGTCTTTTCATGGATGCCTCATTGTCTCTAGTTGTATGAACTAAATTATCTCAAAATGGACAAGTGACTTCAAGTAATTCCAGGTTCAGTTAAAAAATGAAAAACTAAGTAATTTCAAGAAGACATGGACTTGCTTCAGGATATTAGATGATTACAAAACTTATAGAAAACTTTAAAGAGATGAACAAAGGGACCACCAGTAGCTTTTGGCTGTTAATGTAGGAAATTAGAAGTTACTGTTGCCTTCCAAAACCAAGAAGTGCAGAAAACTGACCAAAGTCTCAGTTGCCCCTGCTCATATCCTTCAGATGACAGTGATAAGGGAATGGCAACTATCAGTCCTTGTTATGACTGTCAGTTGTCCAAGACAAACCCCAAAACTACTGAGGAGAAGAAGAAATGACTTGGGACATCCTTCCAACTGCCAACTTTTCAAGATGTCTGTCCAGAATTCTGCCGGCAAAGAGTCTAGCAAATTTTTACAGACTCTGAAATACAAAGGAAATCCTAGTGGGAGATGCAATGGTTGCTTAGTGTTAACCTACAGTTTCCGTCCTAGTGAAAAATGCCAACATGAGAAAACAACATTGTAAAGTTGATTCTTTTCTGATGATATAAAATCTATCAGTCATATTTAAGCCATAGTTTGGGTCTGAAATGTCACCTGAAGTTCCACTTGTTAATGGCTTGTTCTCCAGTCCATGATGATATTAGGAGGTGGTGGTACCTTTGAGGAATGGAGCCTAGTGGGAGGTCTTTAGGTCCCTAGGGAGAAGTACCCTTAGAGGGAATTATGGGACCCTGGCTCCTTCCTTTCATTCTCTTTATGTGACCCAGTCATGAGGTGAGTTGTTTTGCTCCATCACATACTCCCACCATGATGCACAGCTCCCACCAAAGGCCTAAAAGCAATGGGTCTACCCCACCATAGAATGGGAACTCCAAAATTGTAAGCCAAAATAAGCTTTCTCTTGGTTGGTTATTTCAGGTACTAGTATAGTGGCAGAAAGCTGTCTCTCTCTCTCTCTCTCTCTCTCTCTCTCTCACTCACACACACACACACACACACACACACACACACACACACACACTCTAATATGATGTACATAAGTACTATAGACGTTCTGGTCATTATAAAAGATCATGCAGCCCAAGTAGTGTGCTACTCAGTTCCATAATGGGACTGATGTGTCTAACATGTATGTTATTTTCTAAAATTTGTGTCAAGAATGAAATGCCTATAAAAGTAATTACTATAAGTTACTAAAGAAAAGGGGTTATAGAGAAGATGTAGTCTAAACATTAAAAATTTCATTAATGAAAATAATATTAAAGGAGAAAAACATGTAGCTTCCAATAGAGGAGCCGATCTGGTAAAAATAAAAGTAGCAACATCATTTAAAAGTTTCTGGAACAAATTTACAGAGATAGCACTATATATGAAATTATCCACACCATTAGAGTGGAGTTATTGCAGCAGAGGGTTGTATGGCATGCTATAGGAGGATTAATGGACCTAATTAATAAAATCCAGAGCTTTAAACACACACAAAATTCTTCAGATATGTTAATGATTATTCCCAATATTATAATATCTTTTAAAATTAACTCATTTTTTCAGCTTTATCATGGCCAAAGTGTTCAAAAAAATTATTAAAGTTATACCTTTTTCTGTCTTTATATAAATAGAAATCAATTCTGTTGACATTTTTGGTGATCGTGTATGGATATCAAACAGCAAATAAAACAGTTTTAAAAATATTTCATCAAGCCTTTCAAAATAAAACATTTTAACAATGAATGAGAAAATGCCTGCTTTTTAAAAGAAGTAAATGCTATGGAAGAATGTTTGGGATCAATGTAATTGTATCATGGATGTTACACATTGCCAAAAACAATATGTGAGAAATATAAATATTCTTATCAGAATAAGAATATATTCTGAAGGAACTTGGCAAAAATTCATAGCTTATTTTAAGAAATCAAAATAAATAACTTCATGGGATTTTGATATCAAGGATTATTATCAATAAAGATAATTTAAGGAATTTTGCAAAAAACTTACATTAAATAATAAATATGATGACTTATGAATACAAACAATGATATTCTTTCATTTTTATATATTTTAGAATTATTTAAAATCTATGATAGTTTCAGGTCAAGAATAAAATAAGCTGAATTTAGAATCAGGCTTTTAAATCTCAGCAATGCAGAAATTTGAGAGTAAAAAAAATATTGATCGTATTCACTCACACTATTTAATAATATTTTAGAACAAAAATAGCTGAGTTAAAATAAAAATATTATATGTTTACCTCATCTTTTAACATTTCTATCATTGTGAATTTTTTACAATATAAAATTACATAATAAATTAGCAGTTTGTTATCTCCTGCTACATAACAAGCTGCCCCAAGACTTAGTGGCTTAAATCAACAAATATTTATCAGTGTGTTGGGGAGTAATGCAAACAGCTTAGCCAGGTGGTTCTACTTCAGGGTCTTCTGTGAGATGCCACTCAAGCTATTGACTGGGACTATAATCTCCTCAAGAATTGACACAAGCTAAACACCTGCTACCAAACATCCTCATGTGGGTTTTGATAGGTTCCCATCTTTACAGACTAGGAGACTGATGGTCTCAGCTCCATACTATGCTACATGCTATTGGGTGGGGGGGTCTTTATTTTTTAATTGCTCTACTCACATCTTCGCAGAATGAATGAGTGAGAAATTCAAAGACAACCAAGGTGGTAGCCAGAGCCTTTTTCTACCCTAATCTCAAAGTGGCATCTCATCACTTTCAATACATTCATAGGAATGCATCATTAGGTAAATCTAGGCTTAAGAAAAGGGGAGTCACACAATAGCACGAACACTAGAACATGGAGAGTATTCAGGATTATGTTGGATGGAGTACATGTGTCTAATGCACATTTAGTATTTGTAAGGATATAAACATGGGAATATTGATCTGCAGAAAGTCTGTTCAGGATGGTGAGATGGTTCTGAAAATAGTTATGGCTATGCAACTTTGTGAATATACTCATTGTCATTAAATTATATAGTTATGGTGAAAATGGTAAAATTTATGTTATCTATATATAACAAAAAAATTTAAATAATTTTTACCAAAGTAATTTTCCATGTTTTAAATCTGTAAATAAGATCCAAGGGTAAGAGATCAGATTCTTTTTAAAATCAAACCACAAAATGTTAAATGATTGAGGCTCTAAATATTTGCAAATAACATTGTGGTTGAAATCTGCAATTTTTTTTTCACTTCCCATAAAGAGGAGAATAGAGAGAGGTGATGATCAGATAAGAGTGAGGATGCATCTTTCATTTATTTCACTTTTCTAAGGTGTCTTTTAATCCTGCAGGCAAGGTGGAAGTGAAATTTACTATAATTATAAAGCAAGCATTTAAACTGAATTTAATAACACATCATACCCTCCTCTCATACAAATGTGTCCCACTCTTGTCATTTTCTCTTGAATTACAGACTTTTCTCTTGAAACTTTTTAGTTAGAGCTTTATCATCATCCTTGACTTCTCATTCTTGACATCCTATTGGCTGTGTAGGTTCCTCCATCTTGCCTTCTAAATCTCTTTCAAATCTGTGCCCTCCCTTCCATGTCAAATATAAGTGCCCTGACATAGGCTCTCATCCTTTCACACAGGGGTTAATAAAAAGTATTATGAACAGATTTTCCACATCTCCATTTTGTCTAAATAGTCATCTTCACGCAGTGTTATGAAATGATTTTTCTATTATAATAGATCTCATTGTTTCATTCCTTAAAATTATTTATTAACATATTTGTGGGTAAATACCAAATTTTTGTATAATGTACAAAACCCTCATTCTCCAACACTTCCCTGTTTTTTAGATTCATCATGTCCCAACCAACATCATCTTTTCTCCCCTACCCCACCTCATTTTACTTTTTCCTATTTTTTCATTAGGCATGCATCTCATTACATGGTGAGACTATTAGTCTGATTCCAGGATCAGGTTCAAAGTTTTTTCTAACAGCTTACTTTCAGAAGAACTCACTCCAGACCAGTATTCCTTTATGAGCATCTCCCATGACCTTAGAACTTCAATTTAGGCCCCATCTCCTAAAGTTCCCATCACTTGTCACATCATCACATTGGGGACCAACCACTCAACACAGGAACTTTGCAGGACATGCTTAAATCGTATCTAAACAATAGCTGTAAGTATATACATATCTGGGTTTTTTTTTTTTTCCTACTTTTCTGAGACTCCTTCAAGTCCAACTTGCTTTTGATCCTCAGAATTTAGATCTATGCTCATTCTTGACATACGGTTATAGTCAATGATTATTTAATTTGCAAAATAGTAAATGAATTATAAAATAAAAAAGACATAAACATCACATGAGATCTTAAGTAACTTCTAAGGTTACATTTATCATTTAATCTTCTATTTTGATTTCACCTTGTAGTGGCAATGTGCAGGAAAGAAAGTTGGGTTAATATTATATGGGAAAGCATATTAACACAGGATTTAAGGACATTTATTATGTTATTACCACCATAATTATTTCTATGCTGTAAGTAAGCTTTTCTCTCTAGATTGTAAAGCATTTTAATATTTATTATATGTTGAGTTTCATGACAATTTTATCAGATAAATATATCACTGAATCTTTCCTTGTTGTAGACCAAATTTTGTTTCCTTTGAGCTTGGATGAGTCATTTTGAAGAGTAAGACGATTACATGAATTCAATATATTATTGTTAGGTAATTTATAGTTTCTTCAAATATGTGCCCACATTTCATTGAGCCTTACCTACTAGTAAATGTTTTAATCAGCTTTTTTGCTGCTGTGACTAAAAGATCTGACCACAACAATTGTACAGACAGAAAAGTTTATTTGGGGGCTTGTGGTTTCAGAGGCCTCAGTCCATAGACAGCAGGCTCTATTCTTCAGGGCTCCAGATGAGGCAGGATATCATGATGGAAGAATGTGGCAGAGGGAAGCAGCTCACATGATGATCAGAAAGCAGAGAGAGAGATATCTCCACTTGCCAAATACAAATATATACCACAAAGGCACGCTCCAGATGACTCACCTCCTCCAGCCACACCCCACCTGCCTCCAGTTACCACTCAGTTAATATCATCAGGGATTAATTCACTAATTAGGTCAAGGTTCTCACAATCCAATCATTTCTCCTCTGAACTCACTTGCCTTGTCTCATATATGAGTTTTGGGGGGACACTTCACATCCAAACCATAACAAAGCATTTATAGACAGACATCTTTCAGGTATTTCCCTTGTTGTTGTGACATTTAGAATACAATTATGGATAAGATATTTAAAAATATATATATTCATATAGATACATATATTAATTAGTTAGATAAAAAATAATATATATATTAGTTGTAGTTGGACAGAATACCCTTATTTTATTTATTTTTATGTGGTGTTAAGGATCGAACCCAGTGCCTTGCACATGCTAGGTGAGTGCACTACCACTGAGCCATGGCCCTAACCCCCTGGATGAGATATTTTATGAGCACCATATTATAATGTTTTATTGTGCTAAACAACACTAATTTTGTAGTTGCTCTGAACACTTGTTTTTGTTTTTAGAGTTTTACTTAAATTTTTGAAAAATTGTCATTTGAATATTTGCCTAGCAACCTTTAGTTTCTCATTCCATATCTTTATTGAGTGAACTTGTGGGTTTAATGAGTAATATATAATTTCATTTCGGAGTATTTATGGAGACATTACTTTCCTGCATGAATAAATTTGAGCAAGCACTGTCACTTTGGACTCTACTCTGCAAGTGTGGGTCCTTTTTATCTCTGACTTGTACATTTGAAAGGCCTTCAAATGGCATCTAGTCCATCCATCTGCCTGTAAGTCAAATGCTTTTAAACATATCTTAAAAAAAACTTCTTGAATGTATTAAAATTATTACAATGTACCCCCAAAACATGAATAATTATCATAAGCTAGTAAATTTTTTTTAAATATTTAAGGAAATGGAAATGTTAAATACACTAACTTGATCATTACATATTGCATACATTTATGCAATTATTACATGGTACCAATGAATTTGTACAATTAAAGTAATTAAAAATAAAACCTATATGAAAATTCTATAATACAGCACAAAAGGAATAAAATGAGTAATTTAGTCCTAACAAAACAATGAGACTTTTTGTTCCTTGTAGTACTTAATTTCTTAATAAATATTACTAAGTAGTTATTTTGTCAAGCACAATCTATTGGAAAAACAGATGACCACAAGTCTATAATTTATACTTAGGTGGTGATTTCTCTTCAATGTAATGCAAATGATAAAAGTCAGATTTATGGAACTGGAAATTGAATTTCTGAGACTTCACAGCCCAACCAACAGCTCTGCACAACCCTGAATGCTATCCAGTTAAAGTGTCATTGCCTGGAAATGAAAGAGCATGATCTTGAAAAAAAAAAAGCTCACGATATGGGTGTGGATGTTTTAATTTCTGTTTTCCTCCTAATGTCACCATGAAAGGATTGGCAGTGATGAGAAGGAAGAAATGACAAAACAATACTGAAGAGTCATTACTCTATTAGGAGATGGACCACAATAGCTTTTAGTTCTGCCCCTGTAAACAAAGAAGGTCCAGAAATCTAGAAAGGCCTGTCAGGGCACAGGGGTGGCCAGGGAAAGTACTCTGAGTGAGAAGTCTTCATACACATCAAACCTCTCCCCTCCCTGGACAGGAAGCCAGAAAGACCTGAAAACCCCAGGATCTGCACCGAATACTTACATGTTTGCTGATGCTACAGAACTTGAAATTCTTTTCACCTCCCTAAAACCATCTTCCCACTTTCTTTAGGAATCATGGGAAAAAAAAATTCTCAAATGGTCAGAATATTTCGATGAAATCTGAAAAACAAAGCTCAAAATTCTTGTTAAATCATAAAACGAATGTGCCTCCTAAGTGTTCTTATTTGGAGAGTTTAAATGTTTCTTCCAAATCTGAAAATCATGATAAAAGACTGCTATTTCCCCAAACTATAATCTACTGAACTCCTATGCCTAAGAGCAGGAGCTTTCTTCACTGGAAAGCGTGTTTACAGATCAGTTTGTAATATCATAAAGGCATCAGAAACACAGAAATAAATGGAGCATCCCTGAACTGATTAGATTAGCCTGAGCTCTTTCCACATGTGATTGGAGATGATCTAATTGGCTTGTGCAGTAAGTAAGTTAGCCTGAGTGTTTGAATATAATGCATGTATGTTTACAATACCAAAGCACATTAGAAATAGTTTCATTTACTCTCTTTCTCTTGGCATTAGTCCTACTGGAGAAAGCTTTTCACAGTGCTTGCAATGACAAGAGGGAGCATTTGGGGTGAGTTGTCACCGTCTCCTAAAATTTTCCTTTACTGAAATCAGTTGAATGCCATTTTAAGGGAAGAGGGGAGATTTCTGAGTATATCTTTACACAAACTGTTTTCTGTGATCCATCTCCCACATGAGGGAATGGAGCCCACTCTCAACAGTGGATTCAATTGTGTTGAAAACTAAATCACATTCCTTTTTACTCACTCTTGCTTTCTATCTGAAATATAAGCAGTTGAGAGTAATAAAAGGATTCCGTGGATCTCAGGAAAAGAGCATTTTATTTTCATTTCTCAGTTCAAGATACTGTTTGTAGCATTACATTTGGTAATTCTTAAAGTACATTCATTGTTAGAATATATATATCTGTTAGTATAATCAGAAAAAATCTAATCTCTTGAATGTTATTAATTAATGGGACACTTAACTTAATCTTAAATTCTGAGGATTGTTCCTAGAAATCGGTAACAAGATGGCTAGACAGACAATTTGAACCACAAAAGCACTATTCCTAATTGCTTGACATTTTTAAGTATTCATGAATTTAACAAATCTAGGCAAATGCATTCAATTAATTTGATAGTAAATACATCATCAATTGCAGCAGTTTGAAGAGCAATCAATATATATGTATTAACATCGTGACAGTTACATTGAAGGACTTCAGTCACTTTTGTTTCTCATCTAAAATCTAGTAAATCTCACTGTATTTAACTCGCCATTCAGTTTCTATTCATTCAATAAGCACTTGTAGAGTACCTACTTCATGCTGAACACATATTTAGCTGCCCACAGTCTCAACAAGAATAAGGCATTAGAAGCCAGATAAATATGGCACGTGTACTAATACTTGACATCTCTTCCTCTTTGAATGCCCATTAGCATTGTTTAGTGAGGTTGGATACATAGCTAATTTTATTACACACACACACACACACACACACACACACACACACACAATTAACTCTTTGCAGTCCTTTCCACATCTGTGTAAGTCAGTACACTGGAGGGAAGACAAGAAACAAAAATGCTCTCTTCCCAATGGAATTCATAACTGGTCCATTACAATGAACAAAGGAGGTAGGTCTGAAGGGCTGCAAGATTACTGTTCTTTGGGCATTAGCTCATATTCTTCTATTCTCAGTTCTATTTAAAAGGAGAAAATTGTGCTGATAACCGCACTTCTGTTTTTTCCTAGGAATCTGAATTCTGGAAAGGTGTTCCTTCTCGGTGCCCATAGACTTATTGTCCAGTTCAATCTCACATTTTACTGAGGCTCATACCCTAACCAGGATCATGTGGATCATCCCAATTCTGTTAGTCTGGAATCTCTTACTTTAGGATACTTATCTGTATGAACAGAGTTTTAAACACCTAAAAGTTCATCTGTTGGGGCTTGAGTTGTGGCTCAGGGGTAGAGTGTTCTCCTAGCATGCGTAAGGCACTGGGTTTGATCCTCAGCACCACATAAAGTAAAATAAAGACATTGTGTCCACCTATAACTAAACAATAAATATTTTTTTTAAAAAAAGTTCATTTGTTGAAGGCCTAATCTGCAATGTAACTGTATTCCAAGATAGGGCTTTAACGAGAAAATTAAGGTTAAATATGTGATAAGGGTGGGGCTCTGATCTGATAAAATTTGTGTACTGTTAAGGAGAGGAAAAGGTACCAGAGCTTGAACTCTGTCTGCACACACATAAAGAGGATACAAAGAGAAGATAGCCATCTGCAAGCCAGAAAGAGCCCTTGCCATAAACCAATCCTGCTGGAGCTTTGATCTTGAACTTCCAGCATCCAGATCTGTGAGGAAATATGTTTCTGTTTTTTTTTTTAAGCTACCACAGAATACAGTATTATTATTATGTCACCCCAAATAGAATAACAAACTCCCTCAGGGTCTTGGGTTTCAAGGAGGCCTGAGGGAGACAGACATACAGCCCAGCCCATAAGTGCAACCAGAGTCAGCAAGAGTCCAGCCATGTTACCTGGTGAGTGTATCTGTTCAGGTTCACTGAAAAGCAGCCTAAAAGACACAATTAGATGTATAAGAGACACACTGAAGGGAAAACTTTGAAAATTAAAGGGGAGAGGGAGGAAGAGTAGGTGGGCAGAGTCCTCAAGGTCTGACAATCTGTGAAAAGAGAAAGGGAGTGAAGAGGGTTAGGCCAGAAGAGTTCCAAACTGCAGGGTGTCTGTCTTAAACCTTGTTAGAGCTGATGGGAAAGCCCAGAGTGAATGCCAGTCCAAGGAGTCCTGTCTTATGATAAAGTGGCAGGGCACAATGACCTCCCACTGTGCTCAGTCTGAGCAAAGCAGAGCAAATGTAGCCTTGGAATGAACATCGACACAGATATGAACTGTAGCAATTGGAGGTTCCCACCACCTGGCCCCTCCGTACAGCTTCCTTTGAATGGTAGCTGAACAGGCACCTCCAGAACAGTAGGCAGTGGATCAGGTCAAAACCAGAACTCAAACTTGAACAACGTGGTTCCTTTATAGTTTACTACTGTTAAAGTCTGGATCTGGTTTGTCTTCTAAGGATTATGTGCTGGAAGCTTGGTCCTTAGTGTGGTGGTGGTGTTGAGATGGTAGAACCTTAAAGAAGTGAGCCCTAGCAGAAAGTGATTAAGTCATGGAGGGCATTGCATTAAAACGGATTAATGCTGGTATCAATCACATGGTAAAGTAGTTCTTGAATCTGGTTGTTATAAAAAGAGCTAGCCTAGCTCCAACCCAATCTCTCGCTTTCCATCTCACAATATGATCCTTTTCCCCTCTATTTCCACCCAATCATGTCATCCACCAAGTAGCTCTCAACAGAGGTGAATAGATTTGAGTGACATGATCTTGAACCTCAAGAAATACTAGCTATGTAAGACTCTTTTCCTTAAAAAGTACATATTCCCAAGTAATATGTTGTAGCAGCACAAAGTGGACCAAAATTACACTACAGTTTTAAAGCCAAGGAATGAAATAAAACTTAGGTAATGTTGTGAGTATCTGGATTTAGGTACGCAAGCTGCTTAGCATACGCATTTGGTGTGTGATGTTTACAATAGTTTGAAAGTTAATAATTCTGTTTTTGTCTGCGCATTGTGATGAGATGAAAACCCAAGTAATGTGATTCATCCTGCCGTGCTGACAATTATGAGTATACTTATTTGCAAATAAAGTGATAACACATCTCTTGGGGTGTGAAGCCATCTGTCATCAACACAAAACTTGTCCTTGCCAAGTTATCAAACTGTCAAGTATGGCTTTAAAGACCTTGAAGGTAAGTGTCCTGTTCATGCTTACCTGATTCCAACAATCTGCTCACATTCCTCCAAGTCTATGAACGGGACGAGGACAGGAAGTGTCGTTAACAGAGTCTTCTCCCTATGATAGGAATTTCTCCCTCTTCAGAAACAAGGTTGGTAGCATCACCTTAACATCATTCTTCTGAAAATTCTCACTTTCTATGGCACCTCACCATCCTAGCAGCTGGGTAAATAGAATGCAACGTGTCAGTAAAACTAGCCAGTGCCGGACCTAGAAGTTGGATCCATGGTTAAAAAAAAAAAAAAAAAAAAGTCTCCCTGTGGAACAAACTCACCACCGCTGAGCTCAGCTAAAGTAACTTCCACAAGAGACCTTCTTCCTTTCTTATTTTGGAATCTTCTCTGTGGGGAGACAGAATGGAGCATCCTCAGGACAAATACAAAGCATTTTTCTTATTTGAAGACACACAGAACCCCTACTTCTGTAAGGGTGGACTGTCATCAAGGGAACTAAGGCACTCACAGATTAGCAGAGTCATTCACAGTTCCAAGTGGCCTCATCATTATTGATGCTATTATTTATGCAACAGTAGGATGGGACCTCCATGGACTCTGCCTGTTATAACTCTATGTAATGCTACACAGGCTAAGATTTTGGTGAGAGTTGTTAACAAAGACAACAGGAAATGAAAATGTATGTTCCCCTAGTATTATGTTATTTCTATATTTGTGAACAGATTATTATAAATGAGTCCACCCAAGGATGATCCTGAAGGGCTTTGCCTATAATCAAAGAATAGTTGTGATGAATTGAAATCTATTCTGCCTATGAAGGTGCTATACTTTGAAGTGTCCCCAAAGTTCATGTATGGTAAGCTTAATACCCAAATTCATGTTGATGGCATTTGAAGGTAATTAGCATTAACTGAGGTCCTGAGAGTGGGTCCTCCATAATGGGATTAGTGGCTTTATAAGAGGAAGATCTGAGATGTATCCTCTTGTGCATTCTCACCATGTGATGCCCTCCTCTATGTTATAATGCATCTAGCCAGCACCTTGAACATGAGACTTGCTATCCTTCCGAATCATGAACCGAATAAACTTCTGGTGTTTATAAATTTCCCTGTCGTATTCTGTTATAGCAGCAGAATATGTGCTCAGACATTGTTGACGAAGAATGAGGAGTTTTCATGGAATGCTGGCCCCACTGACATCTTTGACAACTTTCTTGACTGTGCTCATCAGAGGAAGCAACATTCTCTGGGGGTTACTTAAGATCGAGATTGGCTAAGAGGATAAATGCTTTTTAAATACTTAAGGAGCTCAAAATATTCTGTTCGTGCTTATCTTCAAAAGTTAAATGGAATATAATGACTCAGAAATGTTAAAATTACCAGAACACAAGTTTTGTTAAATTCTTTATATTCTAAGTGGTACTGGAGTATTTGTTTATAGCTCAATGGCATAAAAAGAATATAAAACATTTTTTTCTTGTATTGGACTAATATAATCATTGCTAAGAGTACAAAGAGCGCGCACACACACACACACACACACACAAAATCATTATACCCAAAGCAATTTCCTTATTAGGATGGAGCTATAATTTATAGGCAAAACAGAAAAACAAAAAGGTTAATGTGGATGGTGACAATGACGGCTTGATCCAATGTCTCACATATTTTATGCATTTTAAAAACTTAGTTAACATTTCACTTACATGAAAAATTTTGTTCTTTTAACAGAAATGTGTTTCTCTGTGCTTCTGTTGCTTAAATAATTGACAACAGTCAACCTTTGGGAGCCAACCTTCAAAAACAATTTAATTACATAATTGAAGAAAGAAATATCACCATTTAGTTGTTTTGTTTAATTTTATAATTATATTGAAAGTAAGATCACCACCTTCCCTGGGCATTTCTGAATCCCTGACTGAGCAGTGTCTCTAATTCTAATCCGATGCTGAAAACTGAGCTTCCAAACAAAACCCACGCTCACATCTGTCAGTATCTGATTCTTTTTATTAACATTAGTACTTGTAAGGCATTACTGCAATATATTGGGGTTTTACACAATCTAAGGGTCTTTTGGCTGATATTGCATGTTTTTTATTTCTTTCTTGAATCAAGGTAAATAACACATGGTGTCATAAGAGAGGGCTAGCCCAAAAGTGAGCAAGCTGGTTCTCATCTGACTTTGTATTAGCTGGAAAAATCACTTTTCCTCAGCTGAAAAATGAGGCAGGAGGTACAGTATTTTATTTCATAAGAATGCTTTGCATAGAGTTAAGTGAAGCATAGGTACGAAACCATTCAAATACAGCCAGGCATATGGCAGGAAGAATTAAATTCCCGATGCTTAATTCCCCTTGCACCTGGAACACTCAGAGAGGAACTGGACACATCCACAGGGACAGGGTCCATCCATGGGGATGATAGAGGCAAGGCTGGCCATCTCTGCTTAGTGGCTGCACCCATCCCCCAGTCTCCTTTTATTTAGCCAAACATCACTAATTCTTTCCAAGGGAAAAAAAAAAAGCTGTTCAGGAAAAGATATACCATCAAATGGGCATATACCAGCACAACTGAAGGAAAAATCACCCATGAAATCCAGGTGGAGGGGCAGAGGCTCTGAGGAGCCAATTAGTTCTTCCAGAAAAATCCACATAGGCACTGACCGGGGCCCCTCCAGACCTCGAGGTAAGATGTGAGCCAACTCACCGGCACATTACCGGGCCTCACAGCTTCATATTCAGTGCAAACTCCTTTTGAGTATTGAACCGATTTTTTTTTTTCCCTGAGATTTGTTGCTTCTAGGAATGAGATGAGACATTCAAACTCATTTCCCTAGAGGCACAAACCAAATTTGAAACTAGCAGAGAAAGAGTGAAAGACCAATAATTTCACCACCTGGTTCTCCCACAATAATCTAACATCATATGGGAAGTTGTAATATGTTGTGTGATTACTTCTTCTCTTTTATTTGTTTGCTTTTCCCCTCTATTTCTGAGTTATCTTTCTTCATTTCATGAAATATAAATATATAATGTTTTCAAGTTGGAAAGAAGTTTTGCGCCAAGCTGCTGAATTATTTTTATTTCTGAATACTCTGAGCAGAAAGTCATAATTTTCATTTTCTCCCATGTAAAAGGTAAGGAGTAACCACAAAGTCAGGTACCTAATGACTATAACAAGGAATTATTTTATTAGAATCCTGAAAGCTCTTGGTTATTAGGCTACTAGTTTTCTATGACATTGGTTCTTTTCAGATAGAGAAATTTGCTCATCTTTTTTTATTGGGAACATGATGATATTTCTGCTAGAATTTAATCTTCTACTAAAATTATATTTCTCTAGCCCAAATTCAGTAAGGCATGAATGCATATAGTGTAATTGTCTGATTTCTGATGTTACATAGATATATGTTTAAAATGCAAATAGATCTATATATGCATAAAAGCTTAACTTGATAGTGTGGTGCCCATCATACTTCACATTTTTTAGGTTGCTGAAGAAGTTTTACATATTCTTTGACACATGGAGTGTGATTATAGAGATATACAAATACATGTTTAAGCAAAACTTTTCCCTGCTGGGTATTTTAGATATAAAATTAGTTAAAGTGATGGGTACCTGAATATTGTTTCCATATTAATGATATTTAATGCATAGTTCTCTTTATTTCTATCTGATGTTCTCTAATTCCTGAAAGATTATCTTACCCCTATCCTATGTTCTTACTGATTTGTTCACTCAACACTCATGCACTTGTCTATCTCACATGAGGTCAGGTTCTTGGGTTACAATGGCAAACATAAAAAGGACACATGCCCATTAGAGAGGACCCTGTGGCTTATGCAGGAACTCAACTATTGTGGGAAGGAATTTCAACACAAAAGAAGTATAATTTTTCATAATAACTTAATTTCTATTTTAAGTTCCGATTTATATTCACCAGGGTTCTCCCGAGAAACAGAAACAACAGAACATATAATTACAAGAGGGGGAGTCATTAGATTGGTTCACATGATCTCTAAGGCTAAAACAGCCCTACAATGGCTGTCTGCAGGAGGAAGATAATGGGGAATTTGTAGTTGCTCAATCCAAGAAATCAGAAACCTCAGAATGAGACAGAGAGCAATAATGATACTGCAATCTGAGCTCAAAGGCCAAAAAATCTCCCTCAAGAGCCACTAATATAAGTACTATTTCAAAGGTTGAAGAACCTGGAATCTGGTGTCCATAGGAAACAGCAATAAAAACCATGCACCTACTAGAGAAAGAAAAGCTAGAGCAAGGATTAACTTCCCTCCTCTTCTACTTTTTTCCATCCATCAGGGTCCCCAGTTTATGGGATGTTGCCACCCACATTCATGGCAGGTCTTTCCCCAAACCGTAGGCTGAACTACACATCAATCTTTTCTGGAAACACCCACACAGACACACTGTGAATTATTCTTTACCAATTCTCCAGGTATCCCTTTATCCAGTCAAGTCAACAACCAAAATTAATTATCATACCATTCTAATTTTTGATGGAAATTTAATCAGCTTATATCCTACTACCGTCCTTGATTTTACTTGTGTCTCTATTTTCAGGAGTCCCCATGGTGCCAGCGATTATTGGGGGTCTCTGGTCTGAGCTGTCTTCTATGAAGAGCTACATCCTCTGAGTTGGAACCAATCAGCTTTCCTGGTTCACCATCTCGAAGACACCATATCGTAATTCCTGGCCTCAATCAGGTGAGTCAACTCCCATATGTAACTCCCCCTTAGAGATCTAGATATGCCATACTGGTTGGGTTTCTGTGGAGAACCCTGACTTACGTAGTGCCTCGTCATCCTTCCATGCCATTCTTTGACACTTAGAAACCCCTGAAATTCTCTCACTGTGCCAGGGCATAGGGAAGACTGTCAAGGTTCCCAGGTCCCCTGGATAGGTGTCTTCGACAGTCATTTCTACTCCACTCCCACATTTACATGGCAGGAAACAGGTCTTCCACCTCTCCCAAGTCTAGTCCACCTGGGCAAGGTCTCACTTCTCTCCTATCCAGGTGAAGAATGCGTTGTCCCCTCTCCTTCTGGGCCTCAGAGTTTCTTTTATAAATGCTTATCAGCACCCTCCTCTCTGAATTTCCTGTGACCCTTTCCCTACCACAATACACAGAATCATTTCTGGACCGGAAGTAGGAAATACCAGAAAGGTTTCTCCAACTCCTTGCCTTCTGAGGTTCTGTGACCTTAACTTTCAATATTCAAAAGGCTTTTCCCTGCTGCAACATCCCTTTCCTGAAAAACTTCTCCTTGGGAAAATGTAAAGGGAACACAGGTTCAAAGGATGCATGAGGGAGGAAAGAAGTGGGCATGTCTATTACATCAAATATCTACATAGAGAATGTGGACTAGCAGACTGATTATTGGGAGACTTTCTAGATACAAGGAGGGTCACTTCCTTCATTTGTGGATGGAGATTGTCATAACAGAGCAAACAATGTTGAAGCTGAGACCGGAATGATTAACAAACATTAGCTGGACAAAGGGAATTTGGCAAAGAAAGAATATCTCAGGCATAGTGGACAGCAAAGCAAGGATGCCCACAGATAAAAGGGGTTTTATGTAGATTCTGGATAAAAGGATGTTGAGGATACTGGGAGCAAGGGGCCAGGGGTGATGTGGAGAAACAAGATACAGGCTACAGAGATAAACCAGGGTGCTTACTCATAGCCATTGCTTCTTCTTTGTTGAATAATCCCATTTCTATCCTGGCCCAATGGTATTTAGTCATGGAGTATAAATGATAACTGACACGAGCCAATGGCAGCAATATTATACAAGCAATTGCTTTAAAAGCGGACAATACATCCAGTTCCATGGTCAACAAGCCACTAAAAAACATCAGCTGAAAATTTAAGGAGAGGTTTTCTCCCTGATAGTGGAGAGATGGTCTTTCTCAGATCATCCTTCCTGATGCTGAATGTGGTTGTCCATACTAGAAACCAAAGCTTATAATGTGAACACAGGGCAACAGACTAAGGATAGCTGAACGGGTGAAAAACAAAGTATGAAAAGGTAGGGCTGTCGGCTGAGTCAGCCACCCTAACTGGAATGTTAACCTGGGGGCATAACCTCTCATATAAACCATTCATCATCAGATATTGGGTGATTTGCAAATTAATTCTTCTCTACATGGCAAGATAGATTAGGATTTTTTTTTTAAGTGTGGGTGTAGAATGTTGGGGCTAGGTGTTAGAAGGTTTTTGTATACAAGTGGCCACATTAAAAGACAACTTAGAGCAGAGGAAAATTGAAACAGTATGATTGAAATTTAAATGTGAGTTTTTAAGAAAAGTGATTGAGGTATAGGCATGGATTAAATCACAGAAGGTTATATAATTTATTAAGGGTAGTTGAATTTTATCTCAAGGGTGAAACATTTATTGATGGTATTAAGAGGAATTAGGTGACCACAGTTGCAATTTTATAGTTTACTCTGGATGAACATAGCCTGAACTAGGTTGATAGTTGAAAGATTAGAGAGAAGATTCCAGAACAGGTAAGAGAATCAATAAGACTTTGTAGCTGAATAGATTTATGCAGGATAAAAGAGGGAGGTAACCAGAAATATGAATGTTCTCTTGATAGATTTATAAATCAAATAGATGCAGAAAGTATTTTTGTATAGTTTTCACTGAAAATCTTAATCACTGTCAAAGAAACTAAATTTTTAATTGTGTTTCTTTTCAATTGTCTAAGTGATTTTCTTGTGCCATAAGATCAACCTTCATCACTTAGATCAATGTTGGGTGTACACTGAGAAAACTTCACAGAAGTTAATGTCTGCTTCAGGGATAGATTTATCAATTTAAATATCTACAATTGCAATATCAGATTAATAATCTGTTACTAAATTTAAGGTGTAATAGCTCAGTAAGCTTATTATATTAAGTTCTTAAGAAAAAAAATTTGCATCCTCAACAGAACATGGTTTTAAGAATTTAAACAGGGATGAGTGAGTTATCAGATGTGACCAGAATACAGAGGAGCTACAAGAGGTAATACATGTGCTCATGGCTGGAAACGGTGTTTCCATTCATAATCCCAAAGGGGACTGATAAAGAAAACTTTCTTGACAGGAAATTCCATCAATCTAGGGACATAGGCAACAGGATACACTGCACAGGAAATAAAGTAGAGGAAGGACTAGATGTCTTCCAGAGAAAGAGAGCAAATGAAGTAAAATTTGGTCCAAATAAAAGTTAATGATTCTGAAATATGGCTTAGCGTCTGTTGGTGGTCTATTGTGTTAGTCAGCTTTCTGTCACTATAGCAACTTATATGATCAACTTATAAAGAAAAAAGGTTTATTTGGGCTCAGTTTTAGAGGTATCAATCCATGCTCGGTTGACCCCATTGCTTTGGCACATGATGGGAGGAGTAGAGGATGGAAAAAAATCACTCACCTCACAGAAAGGAAGCAAAAGCAGAAGAGAAAGGAGTTAGAGTCTCATTATCCCCTTCAAGAGCCACCAGTGACCTGACAACCTCCCAGCACACCCCGCATGCTAACGCCTCTACCACTTCTCAACAGGAACACTCTGGAGAGCAAGGCTTTACAGCTTTATCACAGGGATCTTTAGGGGACACCCATCCAAACCACTGCATCTATAATGCTGTGTGGCCAACTCCAGCGGGAGTCATGCCTGAGAGAATACAAGGAAATTTAATGTTCAGGCAAGTCCACAATGAATAAGAGAAGGCATCATACTACTGTGATCAGAACTGCTATTTTTTTTTGACACAGATTATTGGTGCCATATGTAACAGACTTGAGGAGAGATTCATGAGAATACATGGCCACAGGAGTGCCCTCATTAATTAGGGATATTTGATATTTCTGCTCTTGGCAGACACGCATAAGAATCCTCATCATCAAGCACATATAGTCTTGAGAAAAACATGTCAGCAGACCTCAATAGTCACTGTAGATGTGTCTTTGGCAGGTCCTAGTTTCTTTAACCTCAACAATGGCAGAAGAGATTTTCAGGGTAAGTTGGAAGAGGAGTCAATTTAAATATAGAAAGTCATGTTAAAATTCCAAGAGGCAAGGTGAAGGGAAGGCCATAAAAATATAATCTTGCCCACAAGTAAATCTATAAAGATGGAAAAGAAACATGAATTCGAGGCATATACAGATGAATAAGGGATTTAGGGAGTGAGAATTCATAGCACAGCACAGATTAACAAACCATCCTGCTTGTTATCCCTTAGAAATCTTGTACATCGTCCAATTTAGTCTTTTAATAAACAGAATTAACTCTTGGCCTGTTCCGCAATATGTTACCCAATATTACTGTTAACTTTGCCCCTCAACTTTCAATATTTGTATTTTATAATTTTCCCTGGGTTGAGGAAGATAATTACATATTAGTAACTCTATATAGATTTGATTCTGTTATAATCTTTTCTTTCTATTTAAATATTGAGCAATGTTGCTCCTAATATAAAACACTATGTTTGGATTTACTATTGATTTCCAATCATTTATTCATGTACTTGTTAAGAAGTGCCATTAGAAAAGCAATATGCTGAGGTATTTAATTTATTAACATTTAGATTCGTTTCATATTTCTTCACTAATGAGTGAAAGAAGGATGAGAGAAAAGAAAAGGAAGAGGCCCAATATTCTCTACAAGGGAATCTGAACACTTTTTGTGGATAAACAGCAGTGAATAATGTGATTTAATATGTGAATTATCACTAATTTGGCTTTTCAAAATCTCAATACTCTTCAGCTCCTCCATTACTTTTGCTTTTTAAAAAACTTATTTCTAAAGTAACTGATGACTAAAAACATATATTTGAAGTAAATCGTATGTGAAAAATAAAACAACTATATTCAGCAATATTAAGATGGTACTTTTATCTCCTTCTGATGACATTATAGGTTTTCTGATGCCTTTTCATTATGAAATAAATTTCAACTCTAAGAAACACACCATAAACTGAAGTTACTATCATTTTTCCTGTTATATTTCTAGCAACTCATTTTTCTCATATAAGTTCTATGGTTTCCATTTCGAAATTTATAACAGAGGGATGAGAAAAATAATCAGAGCCATAAGATTTTATTTTTATATGCCAAGTTTACACTTAGGTTCTAACATTTAAAACAAATTTTGTTAGGACAATTCTGGAAGAGAAAATATCTAGTTTAGTCATATATGCAAAAAGCAAGTATTTATAGTTATAATATTTTATTCATCTATAATGTGCTTTTTTCTCCCAAAAATTAAAGTATGAAACAGAAATTGAAAGTATTTATGTAATAACACAATGTGATATTACAAACAAGTGCAGATTCATGGTCTTGACTATGGTATAAAATTTTGTATCTATCTTCCATTTTATAAACAAATATAATACCCTCTCTTTATACCAGGTTTAAGAAATGTGATTTATTTGATGAAATAATTAGGCTTCTATTAATAATCATTAGTGTAAAATCCACTGATAACCAATTCTAAGGCAAATATTTTTAAAAATCTGATAAATTTAATAGAATTCTTCATTTCAGTAAGAGACTACTCATGTGATACTGACACTTGTATGAAATGATTTTAAATAGATTTATCATTATAAAATGCTTGAAATATTTATCTTTATACCAAAAATGAGCAATAAGTTTATAGACTAGGTGTTTAATTTTAGTTTTTTCCCCCTTTGTGTAACTAAGTATAATTTCAAATCCCAAAGAATTTATTATATTAGCAATTAAATATTATCAACTTTTTATTTATTAATATGCATTAATATAATAATGTGATTTTATCATGAATGAGTTATAACAAAATTGAAGTCTCACAATAATTGACCATAGCTTATTTTACCATGAATGGAAAAGCACTTTTATGGGAATAAATCAGACTATTTTTCATGCTAATTTCATAGTTCACATCTAGTAAGTGAGCTGCACCCAGCAGGGTGCAATGAAGATAATTTAGGCAAAATCTAGTGTTAACAATAGTGCTTTAAGATGTGAAGATGAGTTATTTGTTTGGGCTACTTTCCTCCTTCTGATAAAGAAGAGAATAAGACCCAAACTAAACAACAACAACAACAAAAAAAAAGTAAGAAAGAAAGAGAAACACCTAGATAAAGAATTATCTTTTTCTTAGGAATGCCAGTTTAGATTATCAATATTCATGACAACATATTTGTTCTGCCAGTGCTGGGTGAAAACTGTTGTCTCCATGTATGTATGTAGATCTCTTGTAGGGATTCATTTTATAATTACTGTATCCTGGTTACAAAACACTTTACAGATAATATGGGTAATTTTGATGAATTTTCTAACAGTCACTACATCATTATTTTATTTTTTAAACTAGTAAAAAAATAAACATTGTTTGATTTTTAAACCAAAAATTATTTTCCTTTGATTCCATCTTATTATATTGATTTGAAATAAAAATTGAGACTTAAGGTGATTCCATCTGATTATATCAATAAAAATTGAGATTTAAAGCAACTGAGTATGAAGCCAAAAACCCAGGTCCAAGACACAAATTGTTTCACACTCTTAAAAGACCCCTTTTTCATTCAGGAAGTTGAAGCAATAAGCAGCACCCCAGAAACTGAAATCCATTTCAGCTTCCATGAAGAGACCTTTTAAAGAGCTCTGGTTAGTAATTCCTTTTATTTAACATCAAATTAACCTTGGAGATAATTCTACTTGGAACTGAGACATCAGGGTTAGTAATGAGATCCATGTCCAAATGGCCAAAATCTAAATATATTTCCCAAACCCTAGTCTTAATAAGATAGTCTCTATCCCTCTACTGGAGAGAGAGAGACACACACACACACACACACACACACACACACACACAATAAATAAATAAATAAATAAATAAAAATTTAAAAAACAGAAGATCCCACTGACATCTGAAAAATTCTGAAGGAAAGAAACCTGTAGAACTACATTTTACCCATCATTGCCCAAACAGATGATCAGAAAAGCATGACACATTGTGTGATTAATTCAAGCAAACTATTTTGAATTCTGAATCATCGTTGAGCTATTTACATAAGAATTACAAAATGCAATCTTTACCAGATATTCTGGTTTTTTTCTGTGTGGCCTATAAACCAGGAAGATGAACTTCCAAGCAATTGTGTGTCACTTCAATAACAGCCTAATTTAGAAACTTTAACTTATACACCCTTGACTGTGGCCTGCCTGCCATGCTGAAGCAATAGGAAAGTCTCATCTGGTTGAGCAACACTTTAAAGTTCACACACTTTGTTGACACCGCTTTCCCAGAATGTTCCAGATCATTTGCCACCATCCTTTACTGATATAATGACTATTCTCATTGAAAGAACATTTAAGAATTATATTAGCTCTCAATTCAGTTAAATATTTAGGGGATATGTATTTATGCCAAATCTTCTTCCAGGTTCTAGAGGAAATAAAATCAAATTTTCAATAACAATGACTGAAGATTTTCCAAAATTAGCAGCAAATATCAAACTATAGATGGAAGAAGCTTAAGCAGATAAACACCAAAGCATATTTAAAAAAAAAACCTCAATGCAAAAATTATCCCTGTGCATATGTATTCAAACTGCCGAAGAGAAAATTAAAAAAATATCTAAAAGCAAGCGAAAGATAAAGGATAGAAATTAATCAATTTTCTCTTCAGAAGTGATATAAGCAAGAAGAGGGTTTAAAGAAAAACTATATGCCAGGAAAACTATATACCTTAAATTCTGTATCCTTCAAAACTTATCCTTCAAATATAAAGGATACAGAAATTATTGGCCTCCTTACATGAAAAACACATAGTTATGAAGTATTTGTGCCAAAATAGTTGAACTTGAATTAGATCAAGCCTCTGAAGCCAAACTTTGTTTATAGGGAATATAAACCTGCCCCTGCCTCCTGGGATCCTTGGGGCCCGTCAGGAGAGGACCCCCGCATCCCCCCAACACCTGGCTGCCACAGCACTCCTGAGCCAGGACTTCCCATCTCGCCCTTCTCCCACCCCCACCAACTCCTATGACAGCCACAGTGGCCACCAGGCTCCCTGGCCCATTGCCATAAGCATTGGCGGAGCCCCCTAGATAAAAGGATAAAAGATAAAACTAAACCCTGACACAACAAGGAAAAAAACCCCAGAACATATAATTGCCTATATGAATATTGACCTATTGATCTGGTGTGACATTCAGTTCTGAGTGTCAGCTTGGCTAATCTTTAGTTCAATAAAACAATAATGTTCGTGTTATTATAAAGTTATTTTACAATCACACAAACATTACTGTTTTATTGAAAAAAAACTTATTTTATAGATATGGCTAAATTGTATAATCAATTGACTTTTAGTTAGATGACTAGATACTAGATAACCTGGACAGGCCTGATTAAGTCAGTTGAAGGCCTTTTAGCAGAACTGAATCTTCCAAGAAGAAATTATACGGTGTGTAGAGTCTCAGCATAAGGCGGAGAGTTTCAGCCTGACTTTCCTGACAGCTTTCCATCTGGAATTTTGACTTAGCTTGAAAGTCTCCACAATTGAGTAAGTTAACTCCTTGCAATTAAAACAAAAGTGGAGAAATGCAGAGTTTACAGAAAAATTAAAATAAAGGAAATAAAAATGAAATCATATAAAGTCCTCAAAGCCACAGCAGGAGTAAAAATAAAGAACAGTCAAAAAAGGGGGGGGGAGGATATTGAATACAAAACAATAGTAGATATTAATCTAATCAAAATTATAATCACTTTAACTATGGTCTAAAAACACCAATTGAAAGACAAAGATTGCCAGAGAGTATATGGATATATAGAAAATTCAACTCTGTTATCTTCATGAAACCTACTTTTAAACATAAAGATACTAATGGATTAAATGCAAAAGGATGAAAAAATAATTTACCGTGCTAACACTGATTTTAAAAAAGTTGGAGAAGCTATGTTAATTTGAGACAAATCTGACTTTAGAGCATAGAAGATGATCAAGGGTAGAGAACATTAAATAATATTTAAGGAGTCAATTCACTAAGAAGAAATAACAAACTTTAATAAGTATATTCATAACAATAGAATGTCAAAAGACAAGAAGCAAAGTACAGAAATATCAAAATACATGAGAAATGCAAGGAGAAACAGATGAATTCATTATTGTAATTGGAAACTATCACATCTTTATCAGAAATGGCTTGATCCAGCAGGCAGAAGATCAGCTAGGGATATAGTTGAAATAAGCATCACAATTAATCTCCCAGTTCTAAGTGAAATTTGTAGAAATGTTCATGCAACAACAGCATTATATGCATTCTTCTCGCGTTCACCTTGAAAATTCACCAAAATAAACCACATTTAGTCATAAACTGCTTAATATATTAAAATAATACAATTCATACAAAATTATTCTCTAAAATCCAAAGAAATTAAGTTAGAAATAAATTACAGTAAGATAAGTGAAAATTCCCAAGTATTCACAGATTATATATTTAAAAATGAATGAATCAAAGAAAAGTTGCAAAATAAATTATAAATATTTGACCCACATATGAATAAAAATACAACTCATCAAAGTGTGGGATGAACAAGACCAGTGCTTAAGTGAAAAGGTATAGCATTCAATGCACATATTAGAAAGGAAGAAAATTTTGAAAAATCAATATACTAAGCTTCTACTTTAGGAAAACTGGAAAGAATGCATTAAATCCAAAGCAGAAGAAAAGATAAAAAGGGAAGGATAATAGCTGAAATCAACTAAGTTGAAATCAACAGAGAAAAAAAAATATATCACCAAAACCAAACATTTGTTATTTGAAAAAATATGATTGATAAGTTTCTTGTCAAGCTAACCTACAAAGAGACAAGACATAAATAAGTATAAACAGAAATGAGAATCATCAATATGTACCACAAAAACTTTAAAAAAATATTGAAATATTATCAATAATTCTAGGCCCACAAATTTGATAACTAAGATAAAGTGAATCAATACATTGTAAGACACAAACTACCAAAACTCACAAAAGAAGAAACAGAACATCTGAATAGGTTTTTAATATACTTATATATCAAGTAATTCTAATCAATGATTAATAATCTTTCACAATCAAAACACCAGATAGATTTTACTGGTAAATTACACCAAATTTTTTTTAATGACACTAATTCTATACAATCTATTCCAAATTATGTAAACAGAATACTTCTTAATTTATTCAACAAGGGCAACATTACTTTTATGACAAAAGCAAAGACATTATCAGAAAGAATCTTGAGACCAATATCTCTCATGAACATAGCTACAAAAGTCCTGAGCAAACAATTGAATCCAACAAAATAAAAAATTATACACAACTAATCAATTTATGTAATCAACAACATCAGGTCAAAGCAAAAAATTGTTATTATATCCATTAGATGCAAAAAAGACATGCAAAATCCCATTTATGTTAAAAACTAGGCAAACAAAACAGAAGGGAACTTCCTCAGTTTGACTTTTAAAATCTACAGAAAACCTAGAAGGAACATCATACATAAAGGGTAAAAAAATAAGACGTTTATACAAAGATCTGGAAAAAGGCAAGAATTTCCCTTCTTACCACTCATATTCAACATCATATTGAGAGTCCTGGCTGATAGACTAAGACAGAATAAGTAAATGAAAGGCATACATATTGAGAAGAAAGAAACAAAACTTTCTTTGTATTTCCCCAAACATTTATCTGGAAACAAAACCTGCATACCAATTTTGATAATTGTTTCCGATCAATAGTATAAAAACTTGGAAGTAACCAAGATGCCCTTTAATAAGTGGATAAATAAGATATGTTACCTCAATGCAATCAAATGTTATTTGGTAATATAAAGAAAAGGGCTAACCAACCCTTTCCAATCAGAGATAATCAGAGAGCCTGGCCAGTAACTAGATCTAATCACAGAGTCCAGTTGCAGACATTGATACAAGTAAAAAGGGTTTTGAAGAGTCAGGGAACTATGACACTATCAAAGGAAACAAAATTCCAAAAATGAACCTTGATCACATGCTCATCTATGAAATGACTGACAAAGAATTTAAAACAATCCTCTTAGAGAAGTTCCAGGAACTCCGATTATAATATATGGGTAGAAAATTTAAAACTCATGAACAAAATTAGAAGTTCAACAAAGAAATAAATACAAATATTTTAAAAGAAAATATAAATCTTAGAGGTAAAATGTATAATAACTCAACTGAAAAATCCCACTAAAAGTTTAACAATAGAATCGATAAGCAGAAGAATCACTGAGCTTGAAGACAGGACATTTGATATTATCCAATCAAGAAAGCAAAATGAAGAAAGAAGGCAGGCATACAGGAGTTATGGAACACCATCACTCTAAATAATTCTTTAATTATGAGAGTTAAAGAAGGAAAAGAGGGGAAAAAAAGCACATTTTAGGAACTAATGATTGAAATTTCCCCCACTTTATCACAGCATCCAGGTAAAGGAGGCTCAGAAGTCCTCATCCAAATTCAACCAAAGAGGAGTTAACCAGGACACATCATAATCAAATTTTCAGAAACCAAAGCAAAGAAAGAATACAGAAAGCAGCAAGAGATAACAGTTCATATTGCAGGGAGCCTCAGTATGGCTATCAGTACTGGATTTCTCAGAAGAAACTCTGCATGCAAGGAGAAAGTGGGGTGATGTATTCAACGCATGGAAGAGAAAGCTGCCAACCATTACCCTTTGCCTGGCAAAGCTGTCTCACAAAAATAAGAGAAAAAAAAACAGTAACACCCCAGATAAAGAAAAGCTTAGGCAGTTCATCATCACTAGGTTGGTTTCCTCATAATTGCAAAAAGAAGTTCTTTAAGCTAAAAGCAAAGTCTGCTAATTGCAAACAAAAAAACACATGAAAGTAAAAAAACTCAATGGTCTAACAAATACAGTCATGCTCAGAATTCTCCAATATTATAAGAATGGGATATAAAGCAATTTTATCTCTACATGAGGATTAAAAGGCAAAACTTGTGAAAAGCAACTATTGCTATAAGAAACTGTAAGGGATACAAATTACAAAAGAATTATATAAACTTGACAGGAATATAAAAACTGGCAGCAGTTAGCAAAAGTGTAAAGTTTTTGTATGTGTTTAAGATGTTAAGATGTTATCAACTTAAATGTGCCTGTTGTAAGGTTAAGATGTTTTATGTACGCCTGACATGTTAACCACAGGGCAAGCACCTGTTCCTTCTGCATAAAATGTAGAACAGCAAATAAATAAGAAAAAAAAAAGGAAGGGGACAGATTTCAAACAGAGCACTACCAAGGAAGAAATGGAAGTGGATAAAAGAAACAAATGATATGCAAAAATAATTTTCAAATTACTAAGTTCCAGTAGCAAGTCCTTACCTGACTTGGGATGTAAATGGATTCAATTATGAAAACACAAGACACTCAGTAAAAAGTGGCTATAAAAATGAGATCCAAATACATAACTACACACAGCTTATAGATCATTTAGATAAAGAAACAATGGCCTTGAATTGTACTTCAGACACAATGTACCTACCAGATATTAATAGAACATTTCATCAAGTAACAGCAGAATACACATTCTGTTCAAGTGAACATAGAACATTCTTCACAATCTAATGTTATACCTCATGAAAACAGAAAAAGAAAAAACATCAAGCCCAAAAGATAGCAAAAGGAAGGAAACACCAAAGATCAGAGCAGAAGCAATCAAAATAGAATCCAGGAAAAAAAATAGAAAAATCAGGAAAACCGAGTTGGTTTTTTTAAAAGATACGTAAAACCAACAAACCCTTATCAAGGCTAGTTCAAAAATTTTAAAAGAATCTAAAAATGAAAGAGGCTATAATACAACTAATGTCATAGAAATGCAAAGAATAAAAAGAAAGTACTATTAATCCTACAACAACAAATTGGTTAATCTAGAAGTGGTTAAGGTTCTAAACACATGCAACTTTCAGTGAATTAATAACTAAAAATTTTTAAAAATCTGAATAGACAAGTAATGAATAAAGATATTGAATTATTAATAAGAATTCTCTCATCAAATATAATTCCAAGATTGGGTGATTTCAATGCTGAGTGTTTTACCAAGCATTCAAAAATGAGTCAATAGCCATTTTTCTCAAGCTCTTCCAAAAAATTAATAAAAAAAATAGAAGTGAATACTTCCAAAGTTATTTCAAGCAAAATATATATATATATATATATATATATATATATATATATGAAAAAAGTTGCAGAAAACATTAATAAATGTAAATGCAAACACTTCAACAAAATATTACCTAAGGGGACTCAGCAATCCCTTAAAAGTTTTCTTCACCATGATGAATAGAATTTATCCCAGGGATGCAAGGAAGATTCAAAATATGCAAATTAATAAATATGGTGAACCTTATTAAAAAAATAGAAACAATAAGATAATCTTCACATATCTTAGAAAAATTCAATACCTTTTTATGATAAAAAAAAAACTTTCAGGAAATTAGGACCTCAATGCATTAAAGACTATATGTAACAAACTTGTATCTAATCTCAATGTTGAACAGCTGAAAGCTTTTCCTCTAAAATCAAGGATGCCAGTTCTCAGCACTTCTTTTTTAACATAGTACTATACAGTACTGTAATTTCTAATCAGAGGAATTGAGCAAGACAAGAGGGGGTGCATTCTAATAGGAAAGGAAGAGGTGGAATTATCTGTATTTGCTGATGGCAAGGTCTTACATGTATCTAAAACTCTAAAGATTCCACCTGAAATAGTGTTAGAACTAATAAATTGATTCAATAATGTTTCAGTACACAAAAATCAACACACAAAATCAGGGGCATAATAATGAACTATCTAAAAAGAAAATTAAGAAAACACTCCCATTTATCATAGCAAAAGAAATTACCTAGGTATAAATTTGTTCAAGACTTCATAAGCCATTCTTATCATGATGAAAACATAAAAATTCTAATTGACAGACATCATATAAATCACCTGACCAGCACTCCTCAAAACATTCAAGACAATAGAAAACAAGGGAAGTCTGAGAAATTGTCACTGTCAAGAGAAGTCTATTGAAATATGACAACTATATGTTATGTGGTATACTGGAAGCAAAAAAAAAAAGGATACTAGATAAAAACCTAAGGAAATCCAAATTAAACTATGATTTTAGTAAATAATAATCCATCCATTATTTGCTAAATATAACAAGCGTACTATTAGCTATTAATTTACTGTTGAGGAGCACTAATAAGAAGATTCTCATCAGGTATATGAAAAGTTTGCTGTATTCTCAACTTTTCTGTAAATTAAAGACTTTTAAAGTTTAAATAATAATAAAAATAAAATAAAATTAGATTTCCAGTTCAGTCCTGAAATTGTGACATCCAAATAATGATTTCTCAGAAGGATGAACAAAGTAATATATAAAGGAGAAACAACTCAGCAAATGCTTTCCAAATCAAAAAACAGGAGTTCATAGGTTAAATTTTTTTGCATCATTTACAATTATTTCCCTAGCTTAATACAGTTGTCCCATGGTATCCACAGGGGATTGGTTCTAGGAATCCTGGGGATATTAAAATCCACTTGTGAATTATATAAAATGGTGCCATATTTGCAGATAACCTATATAATCCCTCTGCTCAGTTTAAATCTCTCTAGGTTACTTATAATAACTAATACAATGCAAAAACTGAAAAAAAAAATTGTTGTTTCAGTCAGCTTTTAAGGTGCTGTGACTAAGATATCCGACCAGAACAATTTTAGGGAAGAAAAATTTGAGGGCTCACGGTTTCAGAGCTCTTAGTCCATAGAAGGCGGGTTCCAGTCCTCTGGATTGTAGGTGACGGAGTACATCACAGCGAAAGAGTTTGGGCAGAAGAAAGCAGCTCACAAGATAGCCAGAAAGCAGAGAGAGAGAGATCGCCACTCTCCAATACAAATATATACTCTAAAGCCACACCCCCAATGCCCCACCTCCTCCAGCCACACCCCACCTGCCTCCAGTTACTACTCAATTAATCCCATCAGGAATCAATTCACTGATTAAGTGAAGGCTCTCACAACCCAGACTTTTCTCCTCTGAAACTTTTTTCATTGTCTCACAGGTTAGCTTTTGGGACAAACCATAAAGATTGTCATGCTCTATTGTTTATGAAATAATGACAAGAAAAAGGTCTGCATTCTCTGTTTAGAAGAAATTTTTTAAAAACATTATTGATCTGTGTTTGTTTGAATCAAGGGATACAGAATCTGCAAATATGGAAGTTAAATCTATATGGAAATAGGCTTATACTAATACTCTCAATAGTGAATTTCAAAATACCAAGGATAAAGAAAGTACCTACAATTTTCCGTTTAAAAAATGATTGAGAACTGTTATGGCGTCCTGTATCTCTACAACAGCACAGTACACATCTTAAAAATCCTGAGGTAAATAAATTTTAACCTAGAATTTATATACCAAGCCAAATCCCTACTCTTCTGAGACTCTAATATAAAGTCATTTTTAGACATGCAAAGTTATAAAAACATACTTCCTGTGCATCCTTCCTCTGGAATGTACTGGAGGGTGTACTATTTAAAAGAAAAGGGTAATCTAAGAAAAAATAAGACATGGAATCACAATAATCAACAGAATAACAAATCCAAGGAGATATTCAAGATACTGGTGAAGAGATAATACAATTTAATAGTCTGCATCAAGCAGAGAAAATTCAGTCCATATGGGTTAGGTAAAAAGATCCTAGCAAGAAGGGGAATAGCTAGGATGGTGGAAGGAGACCGTCATCATTATACAAAATACATGTATGAAGATGTGAATTTGGTGTCAACATACCTTATATACAGAGATATGATAAATTTGGTGTCAACATACCTTATATACAGAGATATGATAAATCTTGCATTTAGTAAAATGTCATTTACAGTCCACATCCTACATAATGAACACGGAATGTGTATCTATGGTATGTGGGAAATGCTGTGTCTTTTCCCCTTTTCTCATTATCCTAATTTAAAAGACATATTTATAGCTAGCAAATCCTCTGTTTGGCTGGACTTGTCTGAAGAAACATTTTATAAGAGGTTATGAGGGGCAAGGGGGAGGGGGAAAAAGGGAGAGAATTGAACAACAGCAGAGGAGGTAGAGAGGGAAGATGGGGGGGGGGAGGGGGGATAGTAGGGGATAGGAAAGGTAGCAGAATACAACAGTCACTAATATGCCATTATGTAAAAATGTGAGTATGTAACAGATGTGATTCTGCAATCTGTATTTGGGGTAGAAATGGGAGTTCAAAACCCAATTGAGTCAAATGTATGAAAGATGATATATCATGAGCTCTGTAATGTTTTGAACAATCAATAAAAAAAATGTAAAAAAAAATCAAAACAAAAAAGTAGTTTGATTAGTCCTTAATACATAGCTAACCACAAATATTTAGTTCTAAGCCTGACCCAGTCTAGCCATAGTGAAACTCAAGATCACAAACTCAATAAGAACATTTTCTTTCCCCTTACTTCCTTTCTTTTCACATCCTCATTCTACCTCATTTTCTCCTTTCTCTAATCTGAAATGCCTCTGCTTTATTTACCACCAGTTAATAGAGTTCTAAGTCACACTGACTTTGACCATCTTTAAAATGATGCAGATTATATTCACACTTTGAATTATTTTCCAAACAACTGCATTCCTCAAAGACTTATTTCTCTTCAAAATAATTTTCACTTCATGAGAATATGAATTAAAAGTTCATTTTTTCTCTAAAAATAATATTGCCCAAGATGTGTGTCTATTATTTGCCAATAAGTAAATATTCTAGAAGTTCACATATTCTCTGATATTTTAACATCACCTATATCTAATAATTTTTCAAATTATTATATGAGAAAGGTCTGAGCTCAAATACTGTTTGGCTCAAGTCAAATTAGCTTGTGTCCAAAGAACAAAAAAACTCAGCAGATTTTTTTTAAAGCAATTTATACAAAGTTAGGATTATAAATGAAATTTGATTTTAAGAAGGAAATTTCAGCACATTAAATTACTTCTCAATGACTTAAACAGGATTATAAACTCTTTTTACTGAAATTGTATAGCTTCCTATAATGTAATTTTGACATACTTATGCTCCATTAAAAATCTAAGCTATAATAAAAATTGGTTACATTTATTTTTTATTGTTCATTTATTTTGGAAACTTATCTACACTACACTTTCATATAATTTGGAAAACTCTCCCCAGGCACTTTTCAAAAATAGTTATTTTCCTCACTAAAAGCAGAAAACCAATTTGATTTCTGCTTTTAAAAAGCCTTATTGTATGCTTCTGTTTTCTCAACAAAATATATAGGCTTATTGGGATTTGTTTTCACTTGTGTTTTAAGTTAACATTTTTCCCAAAATGAGGTGTTACTTTGATTACTTGAAGTCATGTTAATTCCATTATCCAATTTATGACTTAACATATGCTGAAATACTGAAAGGAATACTTCAGAAATTAAAGAAGAGATGTTGTCTTCGACTTCTGGAGTTTATTGTAGAATACAGTAAAGTTACATCTGATTTGGTCCACAAAGCGATGCTAGGGTTAATTGTTATATGTGTGTAGTTTTCTGAAACTTTTCTATAAGAAGCATCCAAGATTCCTCACAGTGTCAACTTATTCCATTGATGCTTGGCAAATTTCATATTAGATACAGCTCATAGAAAACAGAAAATGAAGCTTCATTTTCTCACTTCTCTTTCTTCTTAATTCATATTTGATTCATCACATACTTGCACCATTAATTTTTCTCAGGACAAGTCTTGCTCTATGTTTTAGTAAGTTTTTGCTGCTGGGACTAACAGATCTGACCAGTACAATTACAGAGGAGGAAAGTTTTATTTGAGGGCTCAGGGTTTCAGAAGTTTTAGTCCTGAGAAGGCTAGCTCCATTCCTTGGGGCTCAAGTTGAGGCTGAACATCATGGCAGGAGAGGGTGGCAGAGGGAAGCGGGTCACATCATGGTGATCAAGAAGCAGAGAGACAGGGCTGGGGATGTGGCTCTAGTGGTAGCGTGCTCGCCTGGTATGCGTGCGACCCGGGTTCAATCCTCAGCACCACATACCAACAAAGATGTTGTGTCCGCCGAGAACTGAAAAATAAATATTAAAAATTCTCTCTCTCCCTCTCTCTCCCTCTCTCTCCCCTCTCTCACTCTCTCTTTAAAAAAAATAAATAAATAAATAAATAAAATAAAAAAAAAAGAAGCAGAGAGACAGAGACTCTATTTGCCAGATACAAATATACACAACAAAGCCACACCCAATTCCCACCTTCTCCAGCCACACCCTACCACTTAACCTCTAAACCATATCACTCTATGTAAGGTTAAAAACCACATAGATCCATTATATAGCTTATATATCATGTATCTTCATTTAATATGAAATTAATTCTAATATATGTACAGTATTAACTTCAAATATTTTTTTAAAGAGAGAGAGAATTTTTAATATTTATTTCTTAGTTTTCGGTGGACACAACATCTTTATTTTATCTTTATGTGGTGCTGAGGATCGAACCCAGCGCCCCACACATGCCAGGCAAGCGCGCTACCGCTTGAGCCACATCCCCAGCCCAACTTCAAATATTTTAAATGCAATGGAAAACTGATAAAATTTTGTTTATTCTTATGTCTTTTATATATTTTAATTAAACATTTAAATACGAACAAAACTACAAAATCAATGTGCTTAGAAGTAAAAACATTAAAGTACTAGATGATGTTTTACTGTTGAACATCCATGATCTATAAGGTTTAACAGAGGGCTTAATTTTATGTTTTTTGTTTTCTTTGTAACCATCATCTTTGTTCTTTTGAGTTTTAGGTCAATGAATATAAGCCATTCCAAATGTTTAAACAATGAACCAAATTTTAATCATTGATTCCATTGAGTAGCTATGTAAGGACTAAAAATCTTAATACTCCATAGAACTGAATTGTGTAAAAAAAAAATGGACAATTTTATGCTTATTACTACTCTCATATTTAGTTAAGAATACAAAGTATTTTAATTTCTAGAATGTCCTCATTGGCCCATGTATTAAAAGGTTGGTCACCAACCTAATGCTATTAGGAGGTCGAACATTTGAGATGTAGGGCCTGTTGTTTCTGTTTTAGGTCGTAGGTCACTAGGTCTTAGGTCACTAGGGCAGTGCCCTTGAAGGGGATCATGGGACCCTGGTCTCATCTCTTCTCTCTCTCTTTTTTTTCCTCTCTCTCTCCCATTCTCACTTTGCCTCGCATCCTGGCCATGAAGTCAATGGTTTTGCCACAGGCAAAACCACAGGCTGCTACCATGATGTGCTACTTGATCACAGGTCCAAAAGGAATGAGACCAAGTGACCGTGGACTGGAACTTCAAAAACTGTGAGCCAAAATAGATCTTTTTAATCTGTATAAATTGATTACTTTAGATATGTGATAGTAACAACGCTGACTAACACACAGGAGAGCAGCTGTTCAAAAAGTCCACTCAAAATGCAAGCACAGCATTTACACATTGCTCATGTGATGCTTGCTTGAACCCTTCCACCACTTATTCTGCTTTCACTTTTCAGTTGCACCAGGACATACTCTTATTTTCCTTGAACATGAGCAAGATGGTGGCACTAATGCCAGCAGAGACACTGAGATCATATATGATTACTCTGTTATAAAGTTGTCTTTTAAATAGTTAAGAATATCTGTATAATTGTGTTAGAATGTTATTAAAATAAACAACATATTAAACTTCCTGTAGAAATCAAGACCTCCAGCATATATGTCTTAGGGACACCTTGGGGGTCTAAGGTCTATAGGCTTCAAAACCTTGATTGCTTATTCAAATGTCTTTTGTTTATTTGCTAATTCATTCATTCACTCACTCACTCATTCATTCATTCACTCACTCACTCATTCATTCATTCATTCATTTATTTTTATACTACTGGAGATCAATCCAGGACTCATGTAAGGATGCTAAATGAGCCCTCTACCAACTGAGCTATTTCCACAGGCCTGTAAATACTCTTTTGAAAGAAGATGAGCAGGTGGAAGAAGAAGAATAGATGTTCGGATTAAGCATGAAAAGAAATCTTTTCAAGAAAGATAGAAGAGTAATAAGTGGATCACACTGAGTGAAACTGAAACAGAAGTCAGAGCATTGGAGTCAGGCTTTTTTTTTTTCGTTCAACTGATGCTGGATTGTCCTAAATATGTCTGCATCTAATCCTTATTTCATGTTTATAATGCTTAAAAAGTAAAATCACTTAATAACAACATTTCAATGAGGCTTAAATATAAATAAATATCTAATTGCTAAGTTGATGTCAGAATTATAGTTTAGTGTGTCTGGAAAGGATGTTGAGCAAAGAAAAATACGCATCCTTCTTTTTAAAATTTTGTTTGCATTATACAATCGAGAAGTAAGAAAAAAAAATTAAAACTAAGGCAAATTTAGCTTAGTAGCTCTGTATGGAAGTATTGGACCTGTTAAATATTTATCTAACTTATCAGCTTTGCACTATTCTTGCATCTCTCTATGGTATCAGTTTGAAGCTCAAGAACACTTAACCTTAGCCAATATTTTCTGAATGAGATCCCAGTATGCTACATCACTATACGGAAAATTAGGACAGAGAATAATCTAGACCATGATAAACAAAAACATATGCATATCAAAAATATATATGAATGCTGTGAAGCATTGACATTGATACAGATACACAAGAGTTTAGGGAGGTTGAGAATTGAGGACTGGACTCAATTTATAACATAGATGCCTTGGTGGGAAAAGGAGAGAAAATGGCCCTGCTATCTACTTCCAACATCCACCAATAGCATTTTCTCTTCTTTCTTAACTCCAATATACAAAAACAATAAACAGAATTTTTTTTATCTTTCTTGGTACAAAAATATTTGGGCATAATGTGATTATACTGTAGAATAGTTTTATCTATAAATAGTTTTGTAGAGATCAAACCTGTATTTCCCAATTTAAACTCTGGATGAAGATCACTTTAATTTGTAATCTAAGAACATTGCTTTTCTGAAGTTGCCAGATTTTGCAAGATGGATATTTTTTCTATGCTTACTTCTTTCCAATTGGTACTTCCATTTGCTTTTTCCCTCATATCAGCCTAACAGTCAATCCTAATGGTGCTTCTCATAAACCTCCACCTTTAAACCATCATTCTATTTGAAAATTCTTGACTTTTTTGCAGGTTAAATTTAAATTAAATACAGCTGAGTCTTCTACAATTCAGAGAACATTGATACCTGACTAAATTTAATATAGCTGCATCTATCACAAACTGTCAACACTTCAGTCAATGATAGACATGAGATGCATGTGTTTCTAGTCTATTCACATACTATCCTTCATTTCTGGCCTTTCAAAATCCTCTAGAGACCAAGGATTGAAAAGAAAAGTAACTGAAAAAAGAAATCTATATAAGAATATATTTTGAAAAGAAAAAAAACTAGGAAAAATGAATTGAATTATTTTTCTAGAAAGTACATAAGATTGGGAAATGGAAGAGATGAATCCAGTAATGAACATTCAACCAGAGCAAAGGGCCTAAGTTTATTATTGAATAATCAGATTATCCTCCAAAGTAGCTGGTGATACAAGACAAATAAGAGAAATCTCCCAAACTAGCCTGAAAATGTACTTTCATCATGAATAAGCAAGAATTTTAAGACTCTGTGAAAAAAAGAGTAGGCAGTCACAGGGGATACTACATTTCAGGCACCAAAATGGTACAACCTAGAAATTAAAGATGGACTACTCTTTCTTAAAGGGAGGTATAGTCATATTATCAAAGAACTCAGATGACTTATACTGTTATGTATTATCACATGAGATGATTATAATTGAAAACTTACAGATTTAATGACAAGGCACTCAAACTGTGTTGAGACACAGGATTTAACAGTAGAGTCTAATTTTCATTAATGAATAGCTACAAAGTATCTAAATATGGCAGTGCTTGAGGGATCTGATTTTAAGAGAGCACAGTGATCACATCTAACATCAATATTCTCACCTCCAGTACCAAATCTAATAAATTTCATGTGTGTGTGTGTGTGTGTGTGTGTGTGTGTGTACACATATGTATGTGCAAACATGTTTGGCATGTATGTATGTGTATATGGCGTATATATGTATATATGACATTGCTCAAGACTGAGGTGAATACTCTTGGTGCTCCTGAGCAAGGGAGAAAGCTTTAAGAGATGAAAAACACAAGAAGGGTGAGTTTTCTTCACAGTGTGACCTGCAAAGTTGGGCACAGGTATGCTACCTTACAGCACTGTCATCGAAGATTATTGCCAATTTGAGCATGACCAGCAATGATAGATTCTCTGAACAAAAGGAACTCCTCAAAAGCAAGTAGGGTTAAGAACTAGAATAAATGAATTAAAGAAAACAGAGATCCTTCACTATTCCATAATCCCAAGGACAAATAGTAAGGAAAGGAATACCTTGCTGTGAGGATAAGTAGTCATTGTGAGAATTTGGGGAAGACAGACAAAACAGTGATCTAGCTGCAATCCTGTCCACCATTCTCCCTGAAATAATGTAAACTTTCACCTTGCATGTGGTTTCTAGTCCTCCCCTACATACTGAAGATAAATGCAAACTGAAATACAAAATAACAAATCATCCAACACTTGAGAAGTACAATCAGTTCCAAATATTACTAACAAATGTGAACAATAAATAATAGGAATTGTCTAAATTAATCTAAAATACAGACATGTTCAATCTGAGCTTATGATTATTAAAGATATATCTAAAGCCAAATAAAAATAGAAAAAAAGAGAAAATATTGGGATAGAGAATTCAGTTTACACATGATGAAACAAATGCATGATTTATGTATGATCTCCTCTTAAAAATTTATCAAAAATTAGTAAAGAAAAATAAAATAAACAAAGAGTGAAACAGTGAATAAATGCATGCAAACATTTTTTAAGTAGAAAACACAGACTTTAGAATAATTAAGAAGAAGGAAACCAAGTGTCTCCATAGGGTAATTTCAGTGAAAAGCAAGTCAACCAACACTGCATCGTCCCCAAAAGGCTCCGGAATTGGAGACATCGTAAATTGTATGAGGCAGGGTTGAAAGAAGGAAATCAACAGAAAAATTGAATAAGGAGAAATAAAAAGTCTGCCGAGCAAGGAAAATTTTCAGAACTGAATAAAAGCATTCAGAAGCTCAGCGAAATACAAGAGGAGAAAAATAAGCCTGCCCCTTTCATGAAGTGAAGTCACTAGCTCAATCAGGCCCTTGATTCATAAAGGTTTCCCTAGTAATTTGGGTAAGATAAAATTCCAGTGGTATCCTGTGGATTTCAATACCCTGTGAGAACTGGGGTTCCAAAGAATAAAATTCTGACACTGTGGTTACTACCATGGCTGTGAGTAAAAGGGTTTTGTTGTTGTTGTTGTTATTTCTGAGTCAGGAATTTTGTGTCTTCTGCCATCATCCATGAAATGGTGGCAGGCTAACTTAGTTTGCAAGAAGACCAAAATATCAAATCATTTATAGTTATTGACAACTATTAGCAAAGAAAGTAAACTGGAAGGCAATAAATGATCCAGAGTTGATAATATAGAGACCTTTTATAAATCATCATTTTAACAGGAAGACATCACAATCCTAAATCTATATGCCCACAAAAATATAGCCTCAAAACTCGTGAATCAAAATTATTATCAAAATTGAAAGAAAAAAAATTACACATCTACTCATTATAATGAGAGATTTTAACATACCTATCTCAGAAGTTAGTAGAAAAGAAAAACTTAGTTCAGATATGTAAATTTGAGAAACATAGTTCACAATCTTTACTTATTTAACCTAGATAGAACACTGTATCTAATAGTAATATAATTCATATTTTCCCAAGATACAAGAAACATTTATCAAAAGATATAATTAGCTGGAGCCAAAAAAAGCTAAATAAATCTCAAAAGATTTAGTATTTTTAGATTATGTCTTTTTATCATACTGGAATAAACTAGAAATTAATAACAAATATGAAGATAAAAACTCCACATGCCTGCCAATTAAAAATATATTTGTAAATAAACTATGGATAGAAAAGATTAAAAATGGAAATTATAATGTTTTTCAAAAGAGGAAATGATAAAGATACCATATGTCAAAATTTATGGAATAGAGTTAAAGAGATATTTTAAAATATTTTGACCTTAAATACATATATTGAAGATAAAGAGAATCTGAAAAGCAGTACTTGTACTTTCAGTGTTTAAGATACTTGAAAAAAAAATCATATCTCAAGAAATTGAAAGAAAGAAATAACAAAAACTATAAAATAATTTAATGATACACATAGATGCACAGTGAAGATTGAAAATAAAGCCAAAATGTTTTTGTAAATAGATGAGAAAATTTGATAAAGCTTTTAGCAAGATTCATTCCTAAAAACAGAAAGAAACTACAAATTACTAATATCACAAATGAAAAGCAAACTTTACATGTAGATTTTATTTGATAAAGACAAAGTTGATAATTTTATATAAGATAGATGACGTTCTCACCAAAAAGCAATAACTTTTTCAAGATGGTAAATGAGATAAAAATTCTGAATAATCTCATATATCCTAAAGAAATGGAATCCAATTCTAAGATCCTTATTAATAATAATAAAAAAGAGAAATTCAGGCTCACTTGGCTTCACCAGTGGATTTATTCCAGGATGGTAAGAAAGAAATAGCACAGCTCTTAAACTCTTCTAGTGAATAGCAAAATAAGGACGCTTCATAATTCTCTTTATGGGAATTACAAAACTTGGTTCCAAGACCTAACCAGGACAGTACAAAAAAAAAGGAAAATTACAGACTCAACTTCTTAATAAACACAGCACAAAATCTTTTAGCAGAAATTGAAAGAATTTATAAGGAAAAAGTAATTCAGTGATGTATGTATAGCATATCATAGGTAATTAATGTTTATCCCTGGAATGCACATGTGGTTAATATTAGAAAACAATGCAACTTACCACATTAAAATGAGAGAAATTGCCTATGATTATCACAATAAATTTATAAAAATATTGCATAAAATTTAACATCTATTTATTATAATATGTCTAAGTAAGTCAAGAATGAAAAAGAATATTCTAAATATAACAATATTTTTAAAAAATCTATAGTAAGTATCCTGCTCAATAGTGAAATACTGAATCTCCTTCAAATTAAGAATGAGTATGTATGCTTTCTCTCACAACTCTAGTAAACATTATATGGGAGGCCCTAGTCAATGAAACGAGTAATAAATGAAAGATATAAAATTTGTAAAGAAAGACATAAAATATCATTATTCATAGAATTCATATTTATTTATTTAGAAATCCAAAATAACCTTTAAATTATAGAAGGTACTGGATACAAAATCAATGTTCAAGAATTAATTGTTATTTTATTGTTTTGGTGAGCTTTTTCTTTGCTGTGACTAAAAGACCTGACCAGCACAAGAGTAGAGGACAAAAAATTTATTTGGGGGCTCACAGTTTCAGAAGTCTCAATCCATAGACTGCAGGCTCCCTTCTTCAAGGCTAAAGGTGAGGAAGAACATCATGGTGAAGAGTGCACTTTAGAGAAGAGGCTCACATGATGATCAGACTGGAGAGAGAGAGAGAGAGAGAGAGAGAGAGAGAGAGAGAGAGAGAGAGAGAAAGAGAGAGAGAGAGAGAGAGAGAGAGAGAGATATCTCCCCTCCACTGGACAATTACAAATGTATACCCCAAAGCCACACCCTCAATGCCCCACCTCCTCCAGCCACACCCCACCTGCCTTTAGCTACTACTCAATCCTACCAGGTGATTAATTCACTGATTGTGTTAAGGATCTCATAATCCAGGCATTTCTTCTCTTAACTTTCTTGCATCATCTCACATGTGATCTTTCAGGGTATACCTCACATTCCAAGCCATAATATCTATATACCATAACACACAGAAAAGGAAAAAAATAAAATGCATCATTTAAAAAATAAAAATGACTAGGGATGTTGCTCAGTGTAGAGAGCTCCTCCCTGTGTTCAATTCCTGGCTTAAAACAAACCAAAGCAAAAAAAAAAAAAAAAAGAGTAATAATAAAGGACAGTTTTCAACACCATGTTGCTTTGGGGTGTGGCTGTACTCACTCTCTTCTGATCCAGAGCAGAGGCTGGGAATGGGGTGTTGCCTACCTAGATATTTAACTCTATTAGCAAGTGAGTAATTCCCACCTTGGTATGTACACCAGCATATGGGAGGACTGGGAAGAGTGAGACCTATACTCCAAGTTGGGACCATCAGTATCACTATTTCTGGAGCAACACAGCCCATATCAAGCATGTGACTGTCAATAAGAAGGCCTTAAAACAGAACACCATCTAGGGAAACCTCTCTGCTTTAGTCAGTTTTTTGCTGCTGTGATAAAAAGACCTACCAAAACAATTGTAAAGGAGGAAAAGTTTATTTAAGGGCTTACAGTTTCAGAGGTTTCCATCCGTAGACAGTAGGCTCCATTCCTTGGGTCTCGAGGTGAAGCTGAACATCGTGGCAGAGTGTGTGGCAAAAGAAAGCAGCTCACATGATTATCAGGAAGCAGAGAGAGAGGTCTCAACTTGCCAGATACAAATATATATAACCCATAGCCACGCCCCCAATACACCTCTTCCTCTAGCCACACCCCACCTGCCTCCAGTTACCAGCAGATTCCTGATCCCCATCAGGGATTCAATTCACTGATTAGGTTAAGATTATGACCCAATCATTTCTTCTCTGAATCTTCTTGCATAGTTTCACATGTGAGCTTTTGGGGGACACCACCTCTAAACTATAACATTTTCCAAGAAGGAAAAACATCAAGCTGTCTGACATTCAGTTCAAGGAGAGCTTTGCTAGGATGAACATGGGCACCAATGAATATTCAACAGTTGTAGCCATAGCCATATTGTTCATGAACTTCACTGTCCTCTTCTGATATGGAAAAAGTGTCATGTATATGACCCCCTTCCACACATCTTTGCAGAAGAGTAGGTGTGTAAACCATGACAATGCTCCACATGAAGATCAGCCTCATCCAGGAATTCTCTTTCAGATAGGATTACAAACAAGAGTGAGTGGAAGAAGTATGAGCATACTTCTCATGGATCTGTCCCTTCATACTACTCAGTGTATTTACTGGATACCCATTAGGTCAAGAAACACCAATGTTAATACATGATCAGTTTATATGAGAAAGGAAAATAAATTTTTTCAATGTTTAATTGAACTCTATTGAAACTCAGAAATTCAGTACATCAGAAGACACTATTAAAAGTAAAAATGTATGCAAGGCCCTAGATTTGATTCCCAACATTATACACAAACACACTACACACACACACACACACACACACACACACACACACATTAAACAGTAAATATGTAACTACAGAGTCCAGGCACAATATTATCCAGGGAAGAGTCCATATTAAGCAAATGCAGTTTGTGCTATATAATGACACTTTTGGTGAAAGATGGAAATGAGCCTTATATAACACAGTAGTCCCATAGGATCCTAACAGAATTGAGTGATTCCTATCCTCTAGTGACATCATAAGCCAACATCATGGTGGTTAAGCACACTTGCTCTGCCAGTCATAAAACATAGCAGGCACAGTTAATCACAGTGCAAAATATTGGATAATGATAATAAATTTTTATATTATTATTTGATATATTTGTTCTACTTTGAATCATTATTCTACAGTGTACTCTTTCTATATATTAAGAAAAATTTACTGTAAAACAACATGCCATCATATACTGGCAGCAGTCTCATGACGCTCATGTTTACAGCACTTGTTGATGGCATAATTTTTCTCTTGTGCTTGATTTAAGCTCATGTTGTTTTGTTCAAAATGGCCCTTAAGTGTATGAGATCCACTGTTAATGTTGCCAGTGAGAGTCCACATGGACTGATTGATCTGGAAACAAAATTAAAAGTGATTAAGGAGTATGAAGATGGAAAATCAGTGATGGTTATTGCTCATCAGTTAGTCAATAACCATAAAGATGTGTGGGAGAGAGCCACACATGTGGTGCTTCTCCAGATCAAAAGAGGACAGTGAAGCCTATGAAGAATATAGCTATGGTCACAACTGTCTTCTGCTCATTGGTGCCTCTGGTCATGTCAGCAAAGCTCTCCATTAATTGAAAGGAATATAGCTGTACTTTTTCTTCCCTGGAGAGGTTACTCCATAAAGTGTTCTCTTTCAAGGCACTCTGGTTGACAGACAGTTGTTTGACATGAGCCACATTGGGGAAGGTATAGTCATATTGATGGATGTAACTTGGGAGAGGATAGATGTTACTCTCCCAAAACACCTATGTGCTGGTATACTCATCAATATCACTATACCTATAGCCATAACTATATTATGAAGAACAAGGGCAAAGTGTTAACCAGTCTGCTTCATTGAAAGAAATAAGACAAACAAAAATTTGAGAAGGACTCATATCATATATGGAGAAACTTCTAATGAATTGCCATATCAGCAAAATGGAGAAGCACTGCCTGGAGAATAATGTAATAATTATAATCAGATTATAATATAAATCTTTAATAATGATTTCAAGTTTTGGCTTCTTGTTGGTAAGGTTCTTACATATCTTCCTTGTATTAGTGATCTGCATCTGGAGACCAAAAGGAAGTTTGTCCCTATAAACATCACCTTTTTGATCCGATGTATCAAGAAGATTTTAAACAGCCTTTAAGACTAGGATCTTTGCTCAGTAGGTTGCTGCAACTGAGGAAGAAACTGATGAAATTCTAGAAGAATTATAACATCTATGACTGTATCAATAATGTCTCTTGGCATCATGGCACCAAGAATTGTATAAATGGCATATAAATGGCATCTGGAAGAAGACATTTAAAAGATTTGCTCCCAACTTCAGAGGATTCATCAAGGATGAGGAGATTATAAAATCAAAATCTGTGGTTGAGATGGCAAATAACTTTTTTTTTTTTAACTCATCTGGTGTGAACGAGAATGACATTGAGGAGCTCCTAGAGGTGGTTCTTGAGGAATTAACTAGTGAGTTGTTGAAACTGGAACAGAAAAAAAAAAAAACATAACTGAAGAAAAGGCAAGGTAAAAGGAAATTGCAAGAGAAGAGAAAGAAGAACCACCAAGAAATTAGTAAGCCATATCAAAACTAATAACTTCAAATAACTCAATTTTAACTGGATTGAAGATTTAAACACGAATGCATTTAGCAGAAACTTTTGCAGAATAAGCTCCTTGAATAGTTACAAAAAAAAAAAAACAGGCTCAACACTGATAGATTTTCATTAATAGAGAGAAATGTTCACGATGCATTACGTGCTTGCAATGAAAGCCCCCAACAAATTCACCATGAACATGTTTCTGAAAAGAGTGATACCTCATCAAGAAGAGTTTCAGACAGGCCCTACAGGAGGGATTCCAGAAGAAGGCATTGTTATCCGAGGGGATGAGAGATCCATGCATGTTATTGACTGAAGACCTATCAGGGGAACAGGATGCAGAGGTGGCCGAATATTTTTATATAATTTAGGGGAGCTTCTCTGTAATGTTTATGAAGTCTACAGCAGTGCACATTTATGTCTTTGGCCTGTAAATTTATTCACCACTCATCACCAACTCACCCAGAGCAACCTCCAGTCCTGCAAACCCAACTCATGGCAAGTGCCCTGTATAGACATTGTACTTTTCATCTTTTATATTTTTACTGTATCTTTTCTATGTGTAGGTGTACAAACACCATCATGTTACAATCACAGTATTCCATAAAGTAACATGCTGTACAAGTTTGGACCTTAAGAACAAGAGGCTGTGCCATATAGTCTAGGTAGGTAGTAGACTATTCTGACTAGGTTTGCATACATTTACTCTATGGTATTTGAACACAAACAAAATTGCCTAACAACACATTTCTCGGAATGTCTCTGCATCACTAAGCAGCATATAACTGTAAAAAGAAATTCCAAATTATTTAGGAAAAAACCAGTCAATATTTTAAAATGGCAAAATACCTGGACAAGAAGTTTGATATGACAATTAAATATGAAAAGAATCTCAATTGCATTAGACATCAAATGTGTTCAAGTTAACCACAATGAGATACCAATACACTATACAACCACCAGATGGAAAATGCCAATTGTCATCCAGGATGTAAACAGAATCCTCCTGCATCACAAATGAAAGTGCAAATCAACACAAGCATTCTGGAAAACTTAGCGCCAATTCTTAATAAAGCCAAAAGGCATTTTCTTTTATATTTATTGTTTATGACCCAGAAATTTCAGTCCTAGGTACATTCCTCAGATAAATTCACATAAACTGTGCACCATAATTCATTGAGTAGAATATTCAACATAATAAAACTTAAAGTAGTTTAAAAATTCACTATTTCAATACTTATCAATGGTAGAATCAGCAATTTTATATTAATAAGGTGGAATATAGCATATCAATGATACAGATTGAAAGCTCCAGAGCACCTGCAATGATATGGACAAATCATATATGTCTTTGGAAAAAATAGCCAAACATATAAGAGCAGTTTGTAGCCACTTATATAAATTATAGTTACACACAAAATCAATTTAAGCTGTAAGAATTCAGGATAGTGGTTATTCATAAAGGGAAGTATAAAATGGATTCTGAAGACCTCGTGAGATTCAGCCTGTTTACTGGGTGTTGAATTTGTGAAATCCATCAAGCTGTGTGCTTACTGTACATGCATTTGTTTGTTTTTTCCCTTATGTCTTGTTTACTTTAAAAGATATTTTAATTAGCCAGGAAGAGGAGTGGATGCCTATAAACCCAGGAACTCAGGAGGCTAAGGTGGAGAATTAAAATTTCAAGGCCAGCCTCAGCAACTCAGTGAGGCCTTAGCAAGACCCTGTCACAAAATATAAAATAAAAAGGGATGTGGCTCAGTAGTAAAGCACCCATGGATTAAATTCCCAGTTCCAAAAATAAATAGAATTTTATAATTTTTTTCATTTTATATGTAATGTAAAAACAGATAAAACTATTAAGTTTCTACAACAAATCTCCGTCCATTTCCCTTCACTTGTCTATGACTTCAAATTATTTCAATCCACATTTCTTATGGTCATTGACAAGTCAATGTTTAATATTTTGGAATCAGAATTTCCAAGACCATTCTCATAAAGAACAAAACAGGACGAAATAAATTAAAATCCTGGGCTTTTGACTCAAGTCATGTATGCATAAAAATTTAGTGTGTAGCTCAAGTTAGTCAATAAAACATGCATATTTCCTCATGAGGTATTAAAATTATTTTTAAAATGAAAGTAAATTCTTTCTCATCCTAGTCATAATACAGAGTTTAAGTGAATTATCATCTCAAAAGTTAATAATATAAAAATAAAAATATACAGGTATCAAAGAAAAAATGTCAGCAAATGCTTATGATCCCAATGCAAAAATTTGAAAGCCATATAGGAATGAATTGGTAAATTTAAAAATCTGAATTCTGAACTGGATGATATGTATCACTTATATAATAAAGAATTGATATTCTGAATACATAAGAAACTTCAGTGAGAGAAAAACATTCATTGCCAAACAAATCATATGCACAGAAAAATGCATAGAAAATAAAAATCAAAACACTACAATAATAAAATACACTACAATAATATAAAGAGGGAAATTAAAATTAAATTAAAAATCTATTGCCTCTAGATTAGCAAAACTTGCAGATTGATTATATTAAGAATTGTTGAAGTTCTTAATGTACAGCCAAGAGTCCTATATACTGCTATACAAAGCAAATTGTTATGAGTATAAATTGGAAAGCATTTGGAAAAGAAATATCGCATTATTAAATAATGCCACTTCTTAGTACAAAGTTTATTTTGAAGAACTACTTCCATATGTATTTGGACAAGAATATTCATTTTGGCATTGCTTAATATAAGAAAGAGAAAGAAAGAGAGACATTCTTAGTGTCCATTAATTTAGTAATAGTTACATACACTGCAGTTCATATAACCAAATGAGCAACAGTACACACTCATTATGTAAAATCACACAGTAGTTGTCAAGATAGATCTACAGATACCAGTTTTCATGAGCTAGGACTCATATACTTACACTGTAAAGCTATATCTATTTGTACTAATATGATTAACTTTTCAAAATAAATTGTAAAAACACAATTGTAAGAAAACTTTCCTTCATTTACTATAAAAAATGAAAGCAAGAATATACAATAAATCTTCTGCTTTGTATACAAATATTTCATGTAAATTTACTGAACAAATATTCAGAAGAGTAGCCAAGAAAAGAAAAAACAGGATGACTGATTATATTGAAGGAATTTGGAGTAAATCAGCATGTGGCAGGGGTCATCAAAGGAGAAAATAGACACATCTGCTATTTTTACTCCCCTGTATACACTTTCCCTTGTTATGGCACATAATTTTACTTCAGAGGAAGCCTCAACAAAATGTTCAGATGGAAATAAACATCCAATGCAATACAGAAACATACAAATGAGACCCAAAGTTGACTGATGAGTCCCAGTTTCATGGAAATAGTGACAGAAAACTGTAAATCAGAATAAATAAAACTCAAATACAGGAACTTTCCAAAAGCTATTATAAAATGTGAAAGTGGAAGGAGAAAAGCTAAAGATAATACAGGCAAGTGTGATCTAAAGAAACAACCTGAGGCTGGACGCAGTGGCTCACACCTATAATCCCAGCAGCTCAAGAGGCTGAGGCAGGAGGATCACAGGTTCAAAACCAGCCTCAACAAAAGCACGGGATTAAGGAACTCAGTGAGACACTGTCTCTAAATAAAATACAAAATAGGGCTGGGGATGTGGCTCAGTGGTCAAGTGCCCTGAGTTCAATCCCCAGTACCAAAAAGAAGAAAAAGAAAAGAAACAACATGAGAAATTGACAGCATTGTGGCAGTAGTGCCAAGCGATGACTGATGAGAAAATGGAGTTGTACCACCACTACTACCACTGGAGAGAAGCCAGCATATTCCAACAGCTATTCTTTCCACTTGGGTTAACAATTTAGTCATTTCTTACCTGTTTTAGTGAGCTTTTTGTTACTGTGACAAATACCTAAGAAAAATAATTTACAGGAGTGAAGACTTATTTTGGCTTAGGGTTCCAGATGTTTCAGTCCATGGTCAGCTATCTCCATTGCTTAAGGCCTGAGGTGAAGAACACCATGGTGGGTGTGGCACAGGAAAACTGTTTACTTAAGGCATCCCAGAAGCAGAGAGAGAGAGAAGAGGGGGCCAAGTACAAGCCATAGTCTTCAAGGGCATGACCTCAAGGACCCAGTCCTTCAACTAGGTCCCATATGCCACAGCCTTCACCACTTTCCAGTAAGTAATCCGTTCAGCTATCAACGGAATAATCCATTGAGGTCTGAGCCCTTGTGATCCAATCACTTCCCCAAAGCCCCATGTCTGAATATTGTCACAATGGAGACCAAGCCACACACGAGTCTTTGGGAGACACTTCATATGTATGTCATAACGCCATTAAAAATTTTCTTCAATAGAGATCTCTTAGGTACATTTTATTCTGTTATAATTTTTCCAGGAAAATATATTCATATTTTAAGAAAAACAAATACAGTGAAGAAAATACAATTAGAAGAAAAGATTTCTTTTAAAATATATTTTAATGAACAAATAACATTTGCATATATTTATGGTATACAACATGATGTTTGAAATATGTATACATTGTGGAATGACTAAATGGAGCTAATTAAAATATATACTACCTCACATACTTATCATCTTTTGTGGTAAGAATACTTAAAATCTACACTTTCAGCAATTTTCAAGTGTGCAATATGTCATTATTACCGATAGTCATCATGCTGTACTAACGTATTTCTAAGATCCACTCATTCTTATGATCATAAGGTTTTTATTTGAGATTTCATTAAAATATTAGGGCATCATAAGAAATATTTTGGGGGCTGGGAATGTAGCTCAATGGTAAGAATTCTTGCCCACAAACACACACACACATACACACACATATGTATTAAATATGACACATTATCCTGGTGAATACCCTACAAGGATGATCATCCCAAATCATTTTTAGAATTATGTGCATGTAAATAATAAATACATATCATTGGCATATAATTAGTAAGCAAGTACAAATTATAGATGGAATCAAACAAAAATCCTCACTCTGATTAAACAAAATGATTTTTACGATGATTTTCCAAACTCCTTCTCTTTTAAATTATTGGCAACAGAAAATGAGGATCCTTTATTTAAAATGTAGCTGTCTAAAATGACAACATGAGCAGCATGACATTTGTAGGCAGAGACAAACCCACTTCTTTTAACTGCTGTGCTTGTCTGAAAAGAGAACTACATCTTTGAATAGAGCCTTTAAAATAGAGGCTCTTTTGTTGTCTTCCTTTTTCCCCTTGTGCTTTGCATTCTGGGCTCTTTTCTTTAACTCTTGCAGGAATTCAAACACAACACTCCATTCACTTCCTCCCTGTGCATCTTCTCTGCTCCCTTTACAGCAGGCTGTGTTCTCTCCCTGGAACTTTGCAAGGACCCTGCAGTGTCTCACAGTGAGAGCCTGACAGGCCTCATCCCAGCTCTTCCCAGAGCTGCTGCCTCTATGGAGGTAGACCACAGCTTCCGGCAAAACTTCATTTCTCAAAGGTGATGCTAGTAGTAGACCATTGTTAATGGTGAGAATTTTCACTTCATAGACACCAATTTGACTTAACAGAGCCCCTTTGTATATCGCCGCCTTGTGTATTATTTCCTTTATTTTTATCAATTATTTTGAAATGATTCCTTTGTGTACCATGGTGGATGATTTCTATAACCCAATGAACAGGTGGTCTGTCTGCCACAAACTGGGAAGCCAGAATGTTAATTGTAAATTCATCAATTCACTTAGCAAAGTAATAATTTTGTAATCTAAGGCCATTTTAAAGAATTATGCTATATGTAAATTGACTATATGTTTAAAAAGACAAAACCAGTTAAAATGGCATGAGCACACATTTTTTTTTCCCCTTAGACTCCAGTCATAACGCAGACCTGACATACAGCAACCACTATCAGCCAGAGCAAGGCTCTTTTGAAGCTTCATTTTGTTTGTTTTCTTCTTCATTAGTTTCCTACTTTCTCTCTCATTTCCATTTTCATACCTATTCTAATTGCTGTAACTCATAACTTTAAAATATATGCTTCCTTCAAAAAGTTCTGTTATATATATATATATATATATATATATATATATATATATATGTTCTGTTATATATATATTATTTTTTTTTAACTGATACCCTGCTTTGAACTTGCACTAGGTGCTTACTCTTCCCCTGATATGTAGCTGAGCATGTTATTTTGTGTTCTCTGATTCTGGCTGTATTGTAGTATTCCTTTCCAAGTTATTACCACATTTCATGTATGTGATCTTTGTAATAAATTCAATGAAGGCCTCTTTGCTATTGCAAATCATGATGCAGTGAACAGTCTCATCCATATCTATATGTAACACTTATGTGAGAGAATTATTAAATTCAACAAATAGCCAGGTGTAGTGGTGCATGCCTGTAATCCCAGCTGCTCAGGAGTGTAAGGCAGGAGGTTCGCGAGTTCAAATCCAGCTTCAGCAACTTAGAGAAACCCTGTCTCAAAATAAAAAAAAATAAAATAAAAAGGGCTGGGGATGAGGCTTAGTGGTAAAGCACTGGATTCAATCCTCAATATCATAAAAAAGTAATAAGTACCTAATAAATATCATGCATTGTTCTAAGCATGTAGGACACTTCAGTGAGCAAACAAAATAAAAAGTCTGGTCTCCAAGAAGTTTGCATTCTAGTTGATTTTCTCTAAAAAATACATCCAAGATCGGGATTGCTGTATTTTATGACATACTCATACTTAATTTCTAAACATTGTCAGAATACCCTCTGAAAAGTTCCACCAAGTTAAATATCCATCAGTAAATAGTGTATGAGTACCTTTGCTCAATAGCCCCACATCGTGTCAGCTTAGGGAATTTTGCAATGCTGTAATATTCTACTACCTGACAGAAATAAAATGGTATTTTACTTTCCTGATTACTAGAAAGTTTAGTGTTTGTAAGGCATATCTCTCAATTATGTAGTCTTACCCTTGGGAGAGGTACTTATTCCTAATTATTTTCAATTTTTCTGCTATTTAATTTTTTTTCAACTTTTCAGCATTCAAAAATATTTTTTATCAGAAAGTAAGAACAATTCAAAAAATAAAAAAATAGAAAGAGTATAACAGAATGAAACTAAAATAGGAAGATTGAAAGTAAATAATTGCTTTAAAAAATTCCAGACTCAATGAAATAGAGGAAAATGATCTCAGCAAAACAAAAAAGACATGATAGTTTAAAAAAGCTGATTTCTTAGGGAAAAAGCACATACAAAAGCAAAATTTTACAAGATGCAGCAAGTAAATTGGAAAGATTCAAATAGGATTCAAAAACAGATTTAAAACTTTAAAAGTTGTTATTAAAGGATTTATTAAAATGGTGATTTAAAACAAAAGACACAACAAGCTCAGATGACCTTGTTAGAGGTAAGCTCAAACAAGTTTTTCATAATTATATATATATATATATATATATATATATATATATATATATATATACCAGTATATATACTGGTATATAAAATATTTCAAAAACAGGAAAGTTGGACATCTCATTTAGTGGGACTTATAAAGTTATTTATTTTTAAAAAATAAGGACAGTTTATTAAAAGAATACTCAGGTTAAAAAAAATAGTCAATTCCATTTTGGGTCATGGAAAAAAAAATTGCTACTACAGGAATTGCTTTCCATACAAAACTACAAAACCAACCAAAGCTATGAAAATGTCAGAGCAGGACTGAGAGCCTCAATAAAGGAGAAAAATAGTGAGGCAAGTCTTGTAACTGACCATCCTTAGTACCAGGATATAGTTTTCAGTCTGTAGCATAGAGAACAGGAACCCAAAGAGAGTTGAGCATTGGGCCTGAAGAGACATGGAGTTCAGGCAGACCAAGGAGGCTAGAATCTGTGGGACAGGGAAATTGAGGGGAGGAGTTAAAACAGAGGAATTGTTCTGCAGATCTCCAGAGTGCCTATGAGACTTGGGCTAAGTACTTCACTGTGTCTACAAAAGATCATGATAGAACCCCCAGAGAGCAATTCCCCAGGCTTACACAAGCCTGCTACCAGTCATAGTGGACAGATGTTGCAAGTATGAGGCATTAAATATGAGTTCTTGGAAGGGTCTTGCCTCAATAGTGGTGTTAATTACACTAGAAAAAAAAAATGTCTGTCTGAACTGGTACACCCAGAAAATAACAGAAAGCCATAGATGAATCATCAGATCCCAGATAACTTAAGGGCAAACCAAAACAAAACCCCATATTCTTTAAAGTATTACAGAAATGTCCAACGTGAGCAACACAATCTAGACACACGTTTTTTTTGTTTTTGTTGATTTTGGTACTAGTGATTCCCCTGGTTACTGGTGATGGATGAGTTCTGCCTCCTACATGTTAAAGTACAACACCAGAGAAGCACGCCAAGGCAAGCATATAAAGCAGGGTTTATTTAAAAAGTGGTAACATAGACTTCTCCCAGGAGGGAGAAGGGGGCCCTCCTGGTATGCCCAGAATAAGGATAGTCCTAGGCTTCCTTTGTTCTCCTGCTCTCTTCCCCTTATCTCTCTCTTCTTGCATAAATGATTAGGCCCAGGAAATTCTTGGTGCACTCTGATGACCAAAAGGTGAGAAGCATGTGGGCTAGAGGGGCCAAGGTGGAGTGATCTTGGCAGGAAAGTGACATAATTAACCACTCCTTGTAGAGAGAGAGACAATCCCTGGGACAGGTTACCTTAGCAACAGGTTGGAGCAGGGGCAGGTTATCTTGATAAGGGTGAAGGAAGGGATCTGAAGGAATTAACATTTCAATTCTTTCATTCTCTGGATCCTACCCTTGCCTATCTGCAGGTCTTAATTCTGGCTTCACTAGGAACTCAATCCAGGAGTGCTCTATTACTGAACTATATCCCCAGCCTTGTGTTTTTTTATTTCCAAAGTGTCACTAAATTGCTGGGGCTAGCCAAGAACTTTCCATCCTCCAACCTCAGCCTCCAGAGTTGCTGGGATTATAGGAATGCACCTCAGCAACATGTAATCTGGAATACAATTTTTTAAAATTAGAAAGCTTGCAAATAAGCAAGATAATATGAACCAGAAATGAAATTTTTTAAAAAAATCAATGATGCAATGACGGATCACCAAAACCATACCACAAAAAAAAAAAAAAAATTCTCTAAGAATATGGAGAAAAATAGAAACAAGATGGAAAGAAAAAAGGAAATATGAAAAACACAAAAAATAGAAACTATCAAGAAGTAAAACAAAATCTGAAATTAGGCAATAAAACATACTAGACACTACCAAAGAAAAGATAAGAGAACCATAAGATAAAGAAATAAAATCTATGAATATGAAACACAAAGTTGATAAAAAACAAAACAAAACAAAAATCACCAGTGATCTGTGAAGCAATACCAGGCATTCAAAAATGTTGTCAGTGGAGACCTATAATGACAAGGAATAATAGGAAAAAAATGTATTTCAAGATATAGTGGCTGAATTTTTTGTTTGTTTGCATTTTATAAAAGCTATAAACACACAGATCTAAGAAGCTCAGCAAATTCAAATTACAATAAATATGAACTGGGGTCCTGTTCTCAACAAAGAAAATTTTAAAACCTTAAAGTCAGAATTATTTTCTCCAAAGTAAAAAAAAAAATACTTTGTCATTAAAAGGATAAAGTAAAATCACATCTTTTGGAATTATTTCTGACTTTTTAATTTAAGTAATGTTAATCAATAAGAACTTCTATTTTTCTCCTCCTGACTTTAACCTTTAAGATACTGGTAATATATTATCCAACATTGTGTATTTTTTGTTAGCCTATTTTTATAAAGTTTTTTTTGTATTGTCTTGACTGTGTAGAGTACCAACTATTGGAGATAGCAATATACATTACATACACTTTTATTTTCTTAGAGAAAGTTCCTTGAGAAGAATAAAACCTTGATTTAAAGTTGGATTAAAATGTGAAACATTGTAACTTCATGGAACTTGTTTATTATTTGCACTAAGAAGAAATGAGAAATAAACATCAGATAATTTGTTGATTACGCAATTATTTCTCTTGTTTTTATTCCATTCCCTTGAAACACACGTGATAATGATATTATATACATTTTTGGTCAAATAGTTTCAAAGCAAAAATTAAAGTTTAACTTTATTTTATAGTTATAAAGTTATATTTCTTTAAGTAGTTAAAAAAAAGCCTTCTATAATTAAATATAGGAGTGAAATTATCAGACTTTGTGTTAGGCTAACATTTTTCATATGACACAAAAACCATAAACCATAGATAAATATTGATAAACTGGATTGTATCAAAATTTAAAACATTGTTCTTTAAGACATTATAAATAAAATGAAAAAAAAATTGGGAGTCTGAAATTTGTTTCCAGAATATAAAATGAACTCTTTGAATTCCACTTTAAAGAAAATCTGCAAATTGCTACCAAGCACACACACACACACACACAAAAAAAAAAGAAATAAAGAAAGAAAGAAAGAAAGATAGAGATCAATATTAGAATATTAGTAGCCATCAGGGAATTGTAAATTAAAATTAGAGTGATAAACAAAAACTGTATTTATAAATAATACATTATAATATGGTTCTGATTATTCCAGGTAAGCAAGGATGTTTTATCACTGCATATACTCCAAAGAAGAAGAAAATCTC